>NC_056749.1:395319841-395424841 GCF_019279795.1 Protopterus annectens
TGAAACCAGTTGGTGACTGATTGAGAGAAGGATAGGTTATTGAGGGCAGAGATGAGTTGTTTGTTTGGGACCATGTCAAATGCTTTAGATAGGTCTAGGAAAGTAGCAGAGGAGAGATAGCCATTGTTTTTATGCTGAAGGATAGTGTTAGTAAAGGAGAGTAAGGCAGTGGTGGTGCTATGGTTTGGTCGGAAACCATGCTGAGTATTGGAAAGGAGGTTGTTGGTAAGGAGGTAGTCTGAGACGAGAGAGTGAATGTGTGTGTGTGTGTGTGTGTGTGTGTGTGTGTGTGTGTGTTTGTGTGTGTGTGTGTGTGTGTGTGTGTGTGTGTTTTTGTGTGTGTGTGTGTGTGTGTGTGTGTGTGTGTGTGTGTGTGTGTGTGTGTGTGTGTGTATGTGTGTGTGTGTGTGTGTGAAATTTAATCAAATCCCTCTTTGGTTGATATCTGTTTAGTAACCAAAATTTAATTGACTAAACAGACAGTCGACAAGTGCGCAAGATCACAAGATCTCACAATTCTCAGAGTAGGGAAATGTTCCCTTTCCTGAGATTCTATGATAATTAAAGTTCTAACGTTATTCTTCTGAACCATCGTTGCTTCATTTTAATTCTCTATTGAATTTGGTCAGCGAGTTACTTGCAGCTGTATCGTATGCTTGTTGGAGACGTTATCCCTTGGCTTTTTTGTTTTCACCAGTTTGTGTGGCTTTTTGGGATTCTGAGATTCTATGATCTCAGAGTTAGTATAAATAGCAAGGGGTGTGGGGGTCCAACCTCCCCACATGAAGGTTTGGGGGGAGCTTAACCCTTGCAAAAACGATGTTTAAGGCTTTTTTTAAGTTTATTTTCCATGCACTGTAGCTTGTCGATGTTTTCAAAGTTGAACATTTGTGGTCAATCTTGTGAAGATCAATATTTGGATCCTTCATTCTTTTTCAGTAGACCCATAAGTGAGTGTGCATGACTTACACATCATACATCATATGCCATTTAACTTCATTTCCTACATACACTTTATTTTGACTAATGTACCTAAAAAGCTAAAATAGTCTCAACAAGCCTGTTTCTTAAGCAGAAACCAAGATTAATCACTCGTCAATGAGGGAAAATGCACAGTCTCACTAGGGAAATCATGACATCAACAGATATGGGAGGTTGCCCAAAATGTTGGACAAGATGTGAATAAAACCCTTAACTACAGCAAGCCAAAAGGACAGAAACAAAACAAGAGGGAATGAAGCAATAAGTATTAGTCTTGAACATCTACCCGTGAAACATCAACTAATATTACAATACACAAAAAGTGAGAAAACTCTGGGCATTTGACATTTTCCATTATATAATGCAATTACTCATATTTAATATGCTACGTTATGTCCTACTTTGCATTTTACATAGATAAATAACAAAAAGAAGAATAAAGATATGTAATACTGAATGTGGAAATAATGCACTAACAGTCCCAAAATAACAGACAGTTTCCATAAATAAATTACATTTCAGAAAAACAATTACACTCAGAAAATTAAACTGGCAGCTAGCACAGAGGACTAATGCTATCAGCTGTCAAACGTTTGGTCCTGTACTCTATAGTTTGACTCACTTTACATAAAAGCATAATTGTGAATTAAAGTATGTTGAGAAATAACACAGAAATGTACTAGTATAATCTTAGGCTCTGTGCAAATTGTTAGCCTGATCTGTTGCCAGTTAGCACGTTGCTAATGATCTATAGATACTGTGGTAGAGAAAACAGTCTGTGTTCGATCATCTGCTGAAATTTGTGTCATTTCAGAAAGTTGTGTGTGTTAATACTTAAGTACTTTATTGGACTCTAGCTTTTTTTTTCTTTTGTTAGAACAGAAAACAGTATAAAAAAATGCCTTACTTAAGTCTGTGATTGGCATACAAAGTGTGATGATATTTCCCCTGTTCAGCGACAGGATAAATTTCCCATTCAGTGACAGGATAAACTTGTAGATGAGGAATACACTGCATGGGTGATTCAAAGCAGTGGATCCGCAGTGGAACAGTTTGGTAACCTTTTTTTAAATTCCAGAAGAAATGATTGTTTTCTTTATTTCAAGGACGTTGGTACTAGTAGAATTGGTGCTTATCAGTGTTGCCAGGAAAGCAACAGGTAAGGGGTGTTTTAAACTCTGGCACCATTTTAAAGAGTTTATTAGGATTTCTATAATGGGTTGAGACACACAAACACAGAGATCTTTCTATACACATCACTACATTTCCAGTTTAAAGAGGATATATATAAATAGGTCTTCTTCCACGGAAGGAAATAGAGGGATAGGTACTTACCACTGTCATGGCAGACGAATAATAATGGGATTCTGCAACACTCTGCTGTAATTATTAGATGTATAACCATAGCCGGCCTTAGTCATAGTCCAATTAGGTGGCCACCTAGGGCGGCGCTCTAGCAGGGGAGCTTTTCTAGTATTTATTTGGTGTAGGTAGACCAGGATGGGGGCACCGGGTGGTGTGTCGGTGGCACCGTGCAGCCCTTTTGCCTAGGGCACCAATTAACCTAAGGCTGCTCCTGTGTATAAGTGAGCATGTCTTGTAGCTTGCTAGCAATCTGCAATGGGTAGACACGAAACCTTTTATTTTATTTTTCTTTTACCACATGAAATCATGATTGTTGCTTAAAGGAATCACTTATTCTCAGGGGAAAAAGACAGTAGATAAGGAATTTCTATTTTTTTATTTTTTAACATATATACCACATTGCCACTTTCCATATTTGAGAAAGAAGAACTCGGACTATCCATTATGAGAAAAACATATAAATCTGAGTCTGAAAACAGCTAGCAGATGTAGCTTTTTAATGGTTTTGAAGGCCTGAAGACAAACGTATTCTGTATCTGCCAGTGCTCACAGCCTGCTACTTTTCTGCATTCAGAAATGTACACAGTAATGCAGAAATATTCTTAAAAACATGATTCCAAAACATACAGATAATAAAACCATTATTACCTTTTATAGTTTTATAGCAGTGGTTTGTTTGTCTTTCAGCTTTTTCCCGGTAAGGGGTCGCCACAGCGGAACTCCGGTCTGCTAATGATTGGCAGTAGATTTTTTTACAAAACGCCGAAGTGTTAGCTTGACAACCGAACTTCAATGAAGGTACGCCCATTTATGCATGCATGTCTTTTCAAATGCTACTCAAACGTTGGGAGGACATGCAGACTCCACACAGAAGGCACTCCCAAGCCAAGCCGAGAATCGAAAGGGAGAACCTCTTGCTGTGAGGTAACAATGCTACTGTCGTACCACCGCGGCACATTATATATTGTGACTGCATTTTTCATATCCAGATTTTTAGCACACTAATGGAGAAATGCAGTATTGACTGCAAATACAGATGCTGTCAAAATAAATAAGTGTATGCAATTATATATACATGTTAAAATAAATCTATTTTGCAACCTTTGGAAAAGTAAGAGTACAGAATAGGTAGCTTAACCAATTCAAAAGTATACAGGTTTAATTTCTAAAAAACTACCTCACACCTTTCAGTTTACTTCTCTTTCTTGTACTACATTGAATGCAAGGGGGCAGCAAACAGAATTAAAAAAGTAGTCACAAATATTTGAAAAATAGGAGTTCATGTCATATGTGATTTAAACTTTAGTAAATACTTCGAAAGTATTAATTGTGTTTCCTAGACAACATACCATTTTTTTGAATTCACTTAGGTGAATCCCAAAAGGCCGACACATACACAGCGAACCGCAAGTACACCGAACTTCCTTAAGCGAGAAATTCAAAATACCGAATCGCCATAGTTGTCCACACCATGTTTAGTAAGGTAAAACGTCAGTAGGAAATTCCTTTATCCGGTATAGCTCCCTAACGTAAATGTGCAATAGTTATTGACCTTAGGGTTAGGGTTCGGGTTAAGGTATGTGCATATATAGTAACACATTCATATTTATTTTGTTTGGGTAGGCAGTATGTAGCAGGCGGTGGAGTTGGCCAACTATGGCAATTCGATATTTTGAATTTCGAGCTTAAGGACGTTCGGTGTTCTTGCGGTTCACTGTGTATGTGTCGGCCTTTCGGGATTTGCATAAGTGAGGTTTCAGCATTCTAATATAGACCCGTCCAAAGCAAGTGCATCAATTTTGCTTGGTACATGTTTAGACCTGCTTGCTTTCATGTCCTCTGTTTAACTGAAAGTTATTATAGTTATTAAATTGGAAATAAGTGATGGATATAGAAAGCCTTCTGTGTTTGTGCATCTCAACCCATTATAGTGTTCCTAATAAACTTTTTAAAATGACAGTAGTTTCCAATAACCCTTAACTTACCTAGCTGTTGAATTATATGTGATTTTATGAACACGAGAAATGTATTTAGTGTGCCCATTTGGTGATGCTGGGATTCACACTAGACGCATAAAACTGAACAAAGAAATACACTGCATGGGTGATTCAAAGCAGTGGATCCACAGTGGAACAGTTTGGTAACCTTTTTTTAAATTCCAGAAGAAATGATTGTTTTCTTTATTTCAAGGATGTTGGTACTAGTAGAATTGGTGCTTATCAGTGTTGCCAGGAAATCAACAAGTAAGGGGTGTTTTAAACTCTGGTACCATTTTAAAGAGTTTATTAGGATTTCTATAATGGGTTGAGACACACAAACACAGAGATCTTTCTATACACATCACTATATTTCCAGTTTAAAGAGGATATATATAAATAGGTCTTCTTCCACGGAAGGAAATAGAGGGATAGGTACTTACCACTGTCATGGCAGATGAATAATAATGGGATTCTGCAACACTCTGCTGTAATTATTAGATGTATAACCATAGCCGGCCTTAGTCATAGTCCAATTAGGTGGCCACCTAGGGCGGCACTCTAGCAGGGGAGCTTTTCCAGTATTTATTTGGTGTAGGTAGACCAGGATGGGGGCACCAGGTGGTGTGTCGGTGGCACCGTGCAGCCCTTTTGCTAGGGCACCAATTAACCTAAGGCTGCTCCTGTGTATAAGAGAGCATGTCTTGTAGCTTGCTAGCAATCTGCAATGGGTAGACACGAAACCTTTTATTTTATTTTTCTTTTACCACATGAAATCATGATTGTTGCTTAAAGGAATCACTTATTCTCAGGGGAAATAGACAGTAGATAAGGAATTTCTATTTTTTTATTTTTTAACATATATACCACATTGCCACTTTCCATATTTGAGAAAGAAGAACTCGGACTATCCATTATGAGAAAAACATATAAATCTGAGTCTGAAAACAGCTAGCAGATGTAGCTTTTTAATGGTTTTGAAGGCCTGAAGACAAACGTATTCTGTATCTGCCAGTGCTCACAGCCTGCTACTTTTCTGCATTCAGAAATGTACACAGTAATGCAGAAATATTCTTAAAAACATGATTCCAAAACATACAGATAATAAAACCATTATTACCTTTTATAGTTTTATAGCAGTGGTTTGTTTGTCTTTCAGCTTTTTCCCGGTAAGGGGTCGCCACAGCGGAACTCCGGTCTGCTAATGATTGGCAGTAGATTTTTTTACAAAACGCCGAAGTGCTAGCTCGACACCCGAACTTCAATGAAGGCACGCCCATTTATGCATGCATGTCTTTTCAAATGCTACCCAAATGTGGGGAGGACATACAGACTCCACACAGAAGGCACTCCCAAGCCAAGCCGAGAATCGAAAGGGAGAACCTCTTGCTGTGAGGTAACAATGCTACCATCGTACCACCGCGGCACATTATATATTGTGACTGCATTTTTCATATCCAGATTTTTAGCACACTAATGGAGAAATGCAGTATTGACTGCAAATGCAGATGCTGTCAAAATAAATAAGTGTATGCAATTATATATACATGTTAAAATAAATCTATTTTGCAACCTTTGGAAAAGTAAGAGTACAGAATAGGTAGCGTAACCAATTCAAAAGTATACAGGTTTAATTTCTAAAAACTACCTCACACCTTTCAGTTTACTTCTCTTTCTTGTACTACATTGAATGCAAGGGGGCAGCAAACAGAATTAAAAAGAGTAGTCACAAATATTTGAAAAATAGGAGTTCATGTAATATGTGATTTAAACTTTAGTAAATACTTCAAAAGTATTAATTGTGTTTCCTAGACAACATACCATTTTTTTGAAAAGGCAAGACGGGTCTGTATTAGAATGATGAAACCTCACTTAGGTGAATCCCAAAAGGCCGACATGTACACAGCGAACCGCAAGTACACTGAACTTCCTTAAGCGAGAAGTTCAAAATACCGAATCGCCATAGTTGTCCACACCATGTTTAGTGAGGTAAAACGTCAGTAGGAAATTCCTTTATCCGGTATAGCTCCCTAACGTAAATGTGCAATAGTTATTGACCTTAGGGTTAGGGTTCGGGTTAAGGTAAGTGCATATATAGTAATACATTCATATTTATTTTGTTTGGGTAGGCAGTATGTAGCAGGCGGTGGAGTTGGCCAACTATGGCAATTCAATATTTTGAATTTCGAGCTTAAGGACGTTCGGTTTTCCTGCGGTTCGCTGTGTATGTGTCGGCCTTTCGGGATTTGCATAAGTGAGGTTTCAGCATTCTAATATAGACCCGTCCAAAGCAAGTGCATCAATTTTGCTTGGTACATGTTTAGACCTGCTAGCTTTCATGTCCTCTGTTTAACTGAAAGTTATTATAGTTATTAAATTGGAAATAAGTGATGGATATAGAAAGCCTTCTGTGTTTGTGCATCTCAACCCATTATAGCGTTCCTAATAAACTTTTTAAAATGGCAGTAGAGTTTCCAATACCCCTTAACTTACCTAGCTGTTGAATTATATGTGATTTTATGAACACGAGAAATGTATTTAGTGTGCCCATTTGGTGATGCTGGGATTCACACTAGACGCATAAAACTGAACAAAGACGATATAGCTGGTTCTTGCATTTCACTTGTTTATTTCTCTCTGTACTCTAGCTAGCTGTGCAACATAGCTCTCAACCTAACCCAAAATATGGAACACTACATCTCGAAATGAAGGACAAAAGGACAACTTGTAGAACACTTCCTCGTAACTTCTACTTAGAAACACATAACATTGTTAGGTGTTGCTTCTATCCTTACAAAAAGTTATTTTGATGATTTAATATAATTCAGTATTATTTAACAACCAATGTGTGACAGACCCTTTCAAGATGGAATTGTTTGGAACATGGCGTTTTTAAAAACTCAGATTGAAGAACATTTCTCATAATGAGGTAGAGTTGAAAAGGACACTATGCAGCTGTTACTCTGGATTCATTATTTTCAGTACTGGCTTTATTTTGTAATTGACTTGTAGCAGGAGATCAGAATCTTGCAAATCATGGGTGTGGTATATCTGTGGCAGAGATATAGCTTGAGACCTACAAACCCCCCTTTCAGAAACAAAGGTATGCTCTGGGCTGCATTACCTAAGGTACTTCTCATGCACTTTTATGCATATACGTACGTGGCAATCAGCTTTTAGGCTGATGCTTTCTACTGGTGCATCTGATCCCTGTGGCATTTGTAACAGGTCTGAAAATATGCCCATCCTTCTCAACCTTTGAGATTCAGCTTCCTGAAGTGTCTCTGCCTGAAACATTACAGAAGTAACATGAACAAACAAGTAGGTCTTCTCAAAACCTTTGGCTGTTATTGTCTTTTCCTTGCTTTCAGATTTATAGTAACATACACAGGGAGGTATGTAATACTACAGAACATTATTTTATACTTTCAGATTTATAGTAACATACACAGGGCGGTATGTAATACTACAGAACATTATTTTATACTTTCAAACTTATAGTAACATACACAGGGTGGTATGTAATACTACAGAACATTATTTTATACTTTCAGATTTATAGTAACATACACAGGGCGGGATGTAATACTACAGAACATTATTTTATACTTTCAGACTTATAGTAACATACACAGGGCGGTATGTAATACTACAGAACATTATTTTATACTTTCAGATTTATAGTAACATACACAGGGAGGTATGTAATACTACAGAACATTATTCTATACTTTCAGATTTATAGTAACATACACAGGGAGGTATGTAATACTACAGAACATTATTTTATACTTTCAGATTTATAGTAACATACACAGGGAGGTATGTAATACTACAGAACATTATTTTATACTTTCAGATTTATAGTAACATACACAGGGAGGTATGTAATACTACAGAACATTATTTTATACTTTCAGATTTATAGTAACATACACAGGGAGGTATGTAATACTACATAACATTATTTTATACTTTCAGATTTATAGTAACATACACAGGGAGGTATGTAATACTACAGAACATTATTTTATACTTTCAGATTTATAGTAACATACACAGGGCGGTATGTAATACTACAGAACATTATTTTATACTTTCAGATTTATAGTAACATACACAGGGAGGTATGTAATACTACAGAACATTATTTTATACTTTCAGATTTATAGTAACATACACAGGGTGGTATGTAATACTACGGAACATTATTTTATACTTTCAGATTTATAGTAACATACACAGGGAGGTATGTAATACTACAGAACATTATTTTATACTTTCAGATTTATAGTAACATGCACAGGGAGGTATGTAATACTACAGAACATTATTTTATACTTTCAGATTTATAATAACATACACAGGGTGGTATGTAATACTATTATTTTATACTTTCAGATTTATAGTAACATACACAGGGCGGTATGTAACACTACAGAACATTATTTTATACTTTCAGATTTATAGTAACATACACAGGGAGGTATGTAATACTACAGAACATTATTTTATACTTTCAGATTTATAATAACATACACAGGGAGGTATGTAATACTACAGAACATTATTTTATACTTTCGGATTTATAGTAACATACACAGGGAGATATGTAATACTACAGAACATTATTTTATACTTTCAGATTTATAGTAACATACACAGAGAGGTATGTAATACTACAGAACATTATTTTATACTTTCAGATTTATAGTAACATACACAGGGAGGTATGTAATACTACAGAACATTATTTTATACTTTCAGATTTATAGTAACATACACAGGGAGGTATGTAATACAACAGGGCATTATTTTATTCAGATTTATAGTAACATACACAGGGAGATATGTAATACTACAGAACATTATTTTATACTTTCAGATTTATAGTGACATACACAGGGAGGTATATAATACTACAGGACATTATTTTATACTTTCAGATTTATAGTAACATACACAGGGAGGTATATAATACTACAGAACATTATTTTATATACAAAATTGCTAATTTGTAGCATACAAATTGTCAGCCTTTGAGACGGCATATAGCAAGCAAGTCAATAAATGTCTGACAACAAAAGACAAAACAGTCTTTTGAACGGCTGATCTACTTGACAGCTGCTGCGATGCTCTCCCTAAAATGATGGCCCCCCTCTGCCCAGTTCCCTTCCAATAATCCATGATTTTGCCAAAGCATGAAACATGAATCACCAACTTAGTGAGAAGCATCACCTTAGTGTCTAATGGCACAATGTGTGGAATTTGCTTATTTTATGGTGTGCTTACAAAATTGTAGCATGCTTTTAACAATAATTATCGGAGACAGCTGAGTAGTCTAACAATGGCGCCAGCACCTGGAAACAAGAAGCAAAGTAAATCTTTAAATGGTACTAGGTGTTCTCTGGAAGTTAGCACTGAGGATTAAATCAGGTGTTAAAGAGCTGCTTCCTGTAACCCAAAATTTTACTGCCTTTGCCTCCATTCACCTACTATGTGACTCTGAGCAACTCATTTAAACAGACAGTGCTCCCAGAGTGAAGATGAAAAAGGTCCACATAAATCATTGTTCTAACCCAGTTAACTAATACATTTAAATAAATAAAAAGCAGGCATTCACAATTACTTACTTGAATGTACAGTAAACTAATACTAAGTATATGCATATTTACAGCTGGCACAAAGTATTGTAATTCTCATGTGGTTGTTCCTGTTTATACCTATCCACTTCCTAACACAAGAAATCTGGACAAAGCCTTAAATAATGGTGAGACAAAGACCCAAAAATAGGGACAGATTTTAAATGTTGCTCTTATAAACTTGGAATGATGTTAGAATAAAAGTGTTTGAGTTAGTATGCATTTTCTGAAGGATATGAAGTCTGAAACTCAATGCATGCCATTATTTAGTGAATTCAATTCTCTGTATTTTGCTGGAAAAACACAAATTTTAAGAGGAACAATACAAAAATATGAGTCAAAAATCTGGACGGCTGAGAGATATGAACCTGTCGCATACCTAGCAATCTCTGTGGACCAGAGGCTTCAGTCCATAGTGATCTCCTCAATAACTGGGTTTAAGCAGTAACCTCAGGCAGTAGAGGAATCAGCCAGGAAAAGACTGAAGTGAGAAGGCAATGTGAGCTTACCCATGCTAGCAGGATGGTGAGACCTACCACATGAGCACCACCTGGAAGGAGACACAGAAGAACAGCTGCCCAAGCATAAGAACTGAAGATGTGACCCCAGTGTCTCATCAATCCAGATGAGAATTACTGATGCAGGAAGGATGGGCTTGTACAATCTCACTGTAGCAGGTATTGCATTCTTCTAAGCAGTTAACAGAGGAGGATATTAGGTGCATAAAAAAATCCCTTCTTGCTCAAGGTTCCAGCCACATTCCTTGGCTCCTGCCCCCTCCCCTTAGGTTCACATCTATGCAAATGGGGCAAAAAATGGGTATATCAAGGAACAGGAGAATGACATAAGGAGGCAGTCCCCCCCAAAACTATAAAAATAAATTAATAGTCTGCAGGTAACCTTTTTGCTAAATGAGGCTGAGGCAGAATCATTCTTAATGAGTATAAAGCATATGTATTTCCGATACTTTCTTCCATTAATAGAGAACAAAAAGAACATTATGATACAAAAGTGTTTATGCCTTGTGACATTACACTAAACATAGCAGTGATTTAGCAATGAAATTAAGAGAAACCTTACTTAAAAACAAAATTATACAGAAGCATTTTCAGTAAAAATGCAAAAAGAAAAGAATGCGTTATGCCAAATTAAAAAAAAAAAAACATAAAATTTACATGTGAGGCCAAGAATTACACGAAATGACATGTAATCTTTATTTGCATTTTACGATATGACCACTCATACTTCTGGGAAACGCCAGTTTATTCATACTTTCATTGCACTTACTAGGCTATTGATCTATGAGGATCTTAAGAAGACTAGCCTTACATTTCCATGGTAGTTTTTAGCCCTTATATTTTGTGTACAAGATGTCAAAATAAGGACATGTTGCCCCTGTCATTGAGGGACATCAGTATTAAAAAGGGGTTGAATTTTTGGTTAGCAATCCATTCATCTAAAGTACTTTGCTTCATTTGTAGTGGAAGACAGATCCATAGAAGTACAATTCTGTATGAGACATACATATTCCTTCAACATGTTCTATTTATGTTTCAGAAGACAATAAGAACTCTTATGCAGGTGTTTATGCAACAACCGCATTTGCAAATCAGTAATGCCTCTGATAGGATAGGGCCTGTTGAGGCTGTATACACAAGGCTGAGTTTATCTCTCAGTAGCCTGTATGATATCAAGAAGAGGGACAAGGCTTTGAGACAGTCCACATAGTTTTTATGATTTAGGCTTTTGATATTCTTAGTGAGGAAGCATTGTGATCATTTCACTTGTAAAAAAATGTTTGAACTAATTCATAACAAAAGAGGCATTATACTCAATGATCGGCTTAATGAGTGACAAGTACAGTGGAATGATTACAACCCTGGACCTGGACACCATAACGTAGGCTGTAACCTGTTCAGTAAAAAAGGACTTCCTTATAATAGTGGATATGAATTGATCAAATGACAGTTTATTATATCCCTGACTATGGCATCAATTTTCAGGGGTGTGATCTCAATTTGATAGCTATAATAGGAGTGTTGCTTGCCAAAGATTATTACTATACATGTCTCAGCATTTAGTTTTAGCCAATGGTTTTGACAACAGCTATGTGTTTAGAACAGTCCCTCTAGGAGGATCAGGTGTCATCTAGGGAGTTTATGATGACACCAAGTTTAATATCATCTGCAGACTTTGACAGCCATAAACCCCTTAATATCATCTTTGAACTCTGAGAAGAAAATGTCAAAGAGGAGTGGGTCAAGGACTGAGTCCTCAAGTTCATCATTAGTGATACAACTTTTTAAGGAGACAGAGACACCCACTTTTATTTCATGGGTTCTATTTCTGAGCCAGTGTCCTAGCCAATGAGTTACATAGGAATTTACATTTAGATCTGACAGGATATATGTGATACCTGTGTTCGGGATGGAGATGAATGCCTTTGCAAGGTCTAGGTATGTGTTGTGTAATGATTTGCCCACATCCATTGCTAAAGTGACTTTTTCAAAGAGATCAACCTGGTGAAGTAGGCAGGATCTGCCCTTGATGAATCCACAGTGGCTTGGGTCAAGACTCTGTAGATTACCTATATCCTTATTAATTAATCCCATAAAAACCCTTCCCATAGCCTTTCAGATGTAGCTGGTTAGGCTTATGTATCTATTATAACCTAGGAGCATTGACTTCCCACCTTTGTGCACAGGAATGATTGTGCCTGTCCTCCAGTCATCCAGCATGAAGCTTATTTTGAAGCTGATACTGAATAGCCTCTGAAGAGATTTTGCCAAGTCATGTTCTAGGCTAACCAGAAGGCAGCAAGGTATGTTGTCCAGCTCCATAGAAGTTGTGCTATTGGTCCTAGTGTCATGAGGACTTTTCTTGTGTGATTTCAGAGGTTATAGACATGGGCGTGTGATCTGAAGACAATGGGGGGGGGTGAGGTTTAAGCTAAATTTGTCTGCTAGCAGATTGGCAGTGGCCATTAGGACTGAGTATATGATGTCATTTACTTTTACCTCTGCACAGTGCTGGGCATTGTTTCTGAGGTTAGGGAAGGCTTTATGGTTATCCACATATCTAGTTTTAGTTGATTTGATCAGGGTCTGGACTTCCTTGTTTTGTTTAGCAAGAGCATTTCTAGCATCTTGAGAGTTAAATTTATTTTTGCATGTAATGAGTCTTTTATTACAGAGCCTGTTTATAATAACATTCTACCAGGGGGTTATTTTTTGAACTTGGTGTTATATTTTTTCTCTTACAGGAAATGATACCTCCATGCAGCTATTTACATCTGCATAGATACTGGCAGTAAAGGATTCCTCACAAGCAATGGGTTTTTCAGGGTGGCAGGGCCACTGTAATTTAGCCAGGTCTTCACTCATTTTTTGTAGATTAGCCTTTGCACAATATAGAAATACAGAGGAACTTTAAGTAACATCAAACTTCAGTTTCATGGTGACTGACTAATTTTTAGGCTGATTTGACTAGATAGGAAGTTACATTTGGTGGGAAGCATAGTTGACCCATCTTGGTAAACACAAAATCCAGGATTCTGTCAAACCCAGTTGATGTATAAACTAAATGGCTCAGAAAGTTTGCATTTATGAAGTTCAGAAATTTCTGGGCATTCATATTAGTGTATACATAAGTCTCCTGGTTTATGGATAGAGGTTTATGTCTATCTGAAGTCCCCTCTCTGGGCCAGTAATCAAGGAGACTGAATCCTCACCACTGACGCTGGCAAGGGACATTAACTTGGGAACAAAAATTGATACACCCAGTATTTCCAGATGCAGCTGTCTGCATCAAGCAGAATTTCCCTTACGAGCACACAGGGAACACACTCAGTCAGGGGGCTAGTTTTCCCTCTATCTCCAGATCCACAGTAAGACTCCCCACTGGCACAGATATAGAGTTGAGTCCTCAGCCAAGTGTTCAAGCCAGGTCCTCCACCACTCTCTCCCTGTGAAACCAGTGCTTCGTGTCCCTGCTCCGAGCAGCAGACACACACACACTCTTTGTGATTTGATTTCCCCCCCACACACACACACACACACACACACACACACACACACACACACACACACACACACACACACACAGAAAAGGCTGACACAGCTTTACTAGCAATGCCTCCTTCTGCCCAGACTATAAGTTAGTTAGACCACCACCAGACACTTCAAAGCCAGTTACTCTAAGGTTCTTGCAAGGTTACCCAATTACAGTGCGTGAAATTAATATTAATACAAATGGTAGTTTGACCAACAGCAAGACTTTCAGGAGTGGCCAGAGCAGCCACCATATACATATATATATATATATATATATATATATATATATATATATATAGGTTCATAGGTAGGTACTAAGCTATTGGCCCTAGGGCCTATATAAGCCTAGCCAAAAAGGTACCTTGGCTTTCGCCACCCAAGAAAATTATTTTCCTGTGCCCCTGTCGAGCAGAGCTACAGAAGTGATCCCTGGGGTGAATCTCCTATTTCCCATCCAATCACCAAGATTTTTCTTGAAGAGTGCTAATGACGAGCTCTGTTTGACATAGATAGGTAGTCTGTTCCAGAGTATGGGAAGTCTCTGGGACACGAATCTATCCCTCCAGCATGTTCTGTTTATTGTGGTGACAAGGTTTAGGTCCCTAGAGCATGTAGCTCGGAGGGATTGGGATTTCTTTAAGTGGAGCATGTCCAACAGCTGTGGGTTTGACATAGCTTTGTATGTTAGGCAGAGATCACCTCTGAGTAGGCGATATGCGACAGAGTAAAGCTGGCGTTTTTTGAGACGGTCTGCGTAGGGCATCTGTTTGAGGCCAGTAATCTTCTTTGTGAGGTATTTCTGTGGACGTTCCAGTTGTTGTAGATGTCTTGTGAGGTACATACCAAAAGGGGCGTTGTACTCCATATTGGGTCTAATGAGTAATGAGTAGAGGGGAACAATTACCTCTTTTTTTCTGGATGAGAAACCTTTTGTTATGAGGTGAGACACGTAGAAAAATTTCCTGACCAGTGTGGCGATGTGATTATCAAAGGAGAGACCACTGTCCACCTGTGTCCCAAGGTCTCTTATCACATTTTCAGCATTAAGTAGACTACCAGCTATGTGTTAGTTCATGGGTAAAGAGTTTTTAGCAAAGGGGATGACAATACACTTTTTGGCATTGCGCTTCAGGCCATGGCTTTGACACCAGGCATCTGCCTCAGTGAGGCCCTTTTGTAGTATGTCCACATTGTTTGGAGTTTCGATTATGCCTCCTAGTTTGCAGTCATCTGCAAACTTTTTTAGCCAGAGACCTTCTGTGTTAGCCTGTACTTCAGAGAAGTAGATACCAAACAGGACAGGACCCAGGATTGAACCCTGTGGTACTCCACTTGTCACTGGTCTGAAGTCGGATTTGGAGTCTGCTACTTTCACAGTGTGGGTTCTGTCCATGAGCCAGTTGGCAACCCATCTTGTGACATAGGGATTTATACCTAGTTTAGTGATCTTATCTATAATTCCAGAGTGGGGGATGGTGTTGAAAGCCTTGGTGAGATCTAGATAAGCTGTGTGAACCACTTTACCCTCATCTATGGCTTTGGTGACTGCTTCAAAGAAGTCAATCAGGTTTAGGAGACATGATCTGCCTTTTACAAACCCGAACTGGGTAGGGTCCAGAGTTTGGAGATTACCAATGTCTTTGTTTATGAGTACCATGATGATACATTCCATGGCCTTGCAGACCAGGCTCATCAGGCTAATGGGGCGGTGGTTCCCAGGGTCTGTCATGGCTCCCCCTTTGTGGGGTGGGATAACTATTGTGGTGCACCATTCAGTGGGCACAAAGCCTGAGGTGAGGCTATGATTGAAAATGGTACTTAGGTAGGGTGCCAGTTCATTCTATAGTTCGTGTAGAACACAGCCTGGGATATTGTCAGGTCCCATGGATGCTGTGTTCTTGGCTTTGGAGAGTGTGTTTTTTACCTGTGCAGCTGTGATTACAGGAAATTTGCTTTCTTCCGATATAGAGATGGGCCCTCTAGGGAGTGAGAGGGGGGTAAAGTTAGCACTGAACCTATCTGCCAGGATGTTGGCAATATCAGTTGGTTCTGTATATTTAATGCCATTGTGATGTAACTCAGAGCAGATCTGAGTGTTGCCATTGAGATTCTTGACATAGCTATAGAATGCTTTGTGGTTGTCTTTAGAGTCAGTGTCAATTTTGTTTTCGTAACTAGCTTTGGAGGATTTTATGAGGGATCTCAGCTTCTTACTGAGGTTGACTAGGGAGTTCCTCCAGTCATGGGATTTTACTCTTTTTTGCAACAGTTTCTTTCTTCTGTTGTAGAGTTTATTTATGGCAGAGGACCACCAGATTGGCTTCCTTTTTTTGGAGGATAGCATCTTGGTTCTATTAGAGATAGCATGATCCATGCACTCGTGTAAGTGCTTATAAAGTGCAGTCATACCTCTATTGTCCATCTGCATGGGTGTCATGAAGTTTGCCACTTCTGTCTTAAGAAGTGTGAAGTTGGCTTTGGAGAAGTTTTTTACGGTGGTTTCCCTAACTGGGAGTGGGGGTGGGATGTGGATGTCTAGGGTGATTAGCTTGTGGTCGGATCTGAACAACGAGGAATTGACCTCTGGTGTGGAACACTGGTTGCCCATGTTGCTAATGACCAGTTCTAGGATATTGCTGTCCCTGGTGGGGGTGTGAATAAGTTGATCCAAGGCATTTGAATTTATGAATTCCAGAAAACATTGAGCAAAAGAGTTGGTACATGAGTAGTTTTCCCAGTTAATGGTGGGTAGTTAAAATTGCCCATTATTAGAGTGTTGGGTTGTACCCTAATACTTTCCAGTGTATCAAGAAATGAGGAGTGGGAATCCTCGGGCATGGTGGGGGGTCTGTAGCAAGCTACAATTTGGTTTGCGGTCTTGCCCAGAGTTAGTTGCACTTGGATAATCTCGGATGCATTATGCTGTGCAACTAGCCTGGAGGTGTGGATATCCTTAACGAATATGGACACACCTCCACCTTTAGTGCTTTGTTCCGTGTTAGGTGGCCGAAAGGTGTGGTATGAATTATAGCCTGGTAATGCAGGGGTGCTCTCTGGAGCTTTGAACCACATCTCTGTCACTGCACAGATGTTGATGTTCTCCATCTTAAGGAGTGCCTAGAGTGAGTGAATTTTGAGGTTTAGACTTCTAGCATTGAGTAGCATTACCCTCAGATTTTGCTTGCTTGTACCTGTTATGGTGGTGAATTTGTAATTTGAACTTTGCCAAGAAAAGGCACTATAGGGGTGGCAAGAGCCTTAGTCAGTATCAGGAATCCCAAGGGTGACAGGTGCAGGCTATCTCTGGCAAAGCATCGTGGTCTGTCGATCATGTCATCCCAGGCAGACAAATATTGGATGCCCATAGAATGACACCAGAAGCTTAGCCAATTAGCTGACCGCCTTAAAAAACTCCAGCTATACTTTGTCGCATATCGTCTACGCAGAGGCGATCTCTGCTTAACATACAAGGCCATGTCAAACCCAGAGCTGTTGGACATGCTACACTTAAAGAAATCCCAATCCCTCAGAGCTACACGCTCCAGGGATCTAAACCTTGTCATCACAATAAACAAAACATGCTGGAGGGATAGGTTCCTGACCCAGAGACTCCCCAGACTCTGGAATAGATTGCCCATACATGTCAAACAGAGTGCCTCTTTGGACCTCTTCAAGAGGAACCTTGACGATTGGATGGGAGAAAGGAAATTCACCCCAGGGATCACGTCAGTCGCCCTGCTAGACAGGGGTCCAGGAAAGTAAATAATGTGGGAAGAAATAGCCAGGGAATTGTTATGGCTAGGCTTGTATAGGCCCTAGGGTTGATAGCCTAGTACCAACCTATGAACCTAAGTCAATTATGTTGTCCTTGTACTCAGGTATCATTATGGGTGATGGCAGGATGCTACTCAGGGCTTGGGTCATACCTACCTGGGCTACAAGATTGGAGAGCTCCTCCATGTCTCTTTTCATGTAGTCCAGGGAGGTACATCTCAGGTCATTCACACCAACATGGACAATGACAGTGTCATATTTGTACTTGTTGTGGAGTGACCTGAGTGCATGCGTTATGTGGTGGATCCTGGCACCTGACAGGCAGCTGACAGTAACTTTCTCCTTGTTTAGCCTGGTGAGTGGAACACCAGTGTGCCTGACTATAGAGTCACCTATGACTAGAGTGTTGGGTACGTTGTTATGCCTTATGGGCTGTGGTTGAGTAGTACACTGAGTTTGTGGGCTATGTGTCATTTTGGTTGTGTTGGGAGGGGTGGAGTTTGCTTGCATTTCTGCTTTGGAGGTCCCTGATGCTTGGGCAGGGTTTTATTGAGATCCTCCACGAATGTAGGTGTGTGTTTTGTGTTTCTATGTGTGTGTTTTGGTGGTGTAGATTTTGAGGGACTATGTGATGAGTGTGGTGTGGTGCAAGCGTTTGCCTTCTCCTCTTGATTGTCTAGTCCAGTCTTGGGTGAAGAGAGCTTTGCTTCCAGTTTGGCTATATAAATGCCTCTCTCACAGGTTGTAGTGTTGGGTGGTAGGAGGAGAGAGTTGTCTGTGTACATGAGGCAATTGCTGCATCGCCCCAAGATGCCCAGATTCATCAGGTAGACAGGAGAAATCACCAGGAGCTGACCCTTAGACATGCCTGGATAGGTGCTTATTTATTAACTACTAAAAACTGCTTTCCTCTAGACAAGTGAGGAAAGTTGAGTGCTGTAGTAATTTGCAGCTTATTTAGTGCTTACAATGAGTTCTGAACAGGTGCTGAGTTCAGTGAAACAGATTTGAGTGCTGAAACTAGAAAATTGGCTAGTTCTAAAAACCAAAATTAAGCTAGAAGGCTTCCCTTCAACACAGAAAGGCTTGGGGGCTCAGAAGCCTTCGAACAGTCTAGACCACTTACAGGAAAGGCAGGAAACAAGCTTAATTTTTTTTCTTTCCCAGATGCTCTCTTTGTACACAGTAGGAGTGCCTGAAATTAGAATGTGATCTCACTGCAGTCAGTTGAGTGAGCAAATGAGATGGGCCCAGAAGGAGTATCCAAACACAGATTTACAAGAGGGGTGGGCAGTTTCAAAGCCACAAAGATTAACACTAAAACAAAAACAGGGAGGGTGGGTGGGGAACTAACTGAAAAAAACAGAGTAAAAACTTCCAGTTCAGTTAATATTCAATGCAACACAAATAAATCAATTAAAATGTTGTATTATTTGAATAAAGTGCAGATAAAAGGTACTTAAATTCTCTTATATGTCCAGTTGAATACAGCTAGATCTTAGCTGGCCAAAGCTCAGGTTTTAAGCAGAAAATATTTGAAAATGTACCACTTAAATAGGCAGTAACAGGATATTAATGAATGAGAATACCCCTGACTGCAGTTACTAACAGGCAATAAAAATCTAGCAAGCACTAACTGAAAAAACAGAGTCAAAACTTCCAATTCAGTTAATATTCAATGCAACACAAATAAATCTATTAAAATGCTGTATTATTTGAAAAAAGTACAGATAAAAGGTACTTAAACTCTCTTATATGTCCAGTTGAATACAGCTAGATCTTAGCTGGCCAAAGCTCAGGTTTTAAGCAGAAAATATTCTAAAATGTACCACTTAAATAGGCAGTAACAGGATATCAATGAATGAGACTACCCCCGACTGCAATTACTAACAGGCAATAAAAATCTAGCAAGCACTAACTGAAAAAACAGAGTCAAAACTTCCAGTTCAGTTAATATTCAATGCAACACAAATAAATCAATTAAAATGCCGTATTATTTGAAAAAAGTGCAGATAAAAGGTACTTAAATTCTCTTATACATCCAGTTGAATACAGCTAGATCTTAGCTGGCCAAAGCTTAGGTTTTAAGAAGAAAATATCCCAAAATGTACTACTGAAATAGGCAGTAACAGCATATCAATGAATGAGACTACCCCTGACTGCAATTGCTAACAGGCAATACAAATCTAGTAAGCACTAACTGAAAAAAACAGAGTCAAAACTTCCAGCTCGGTTAATATTCAATGCAACACAAATAAATCAATTAAAATGCTGTATTATTTGAAAAAAGTGCAGATAAAAGGTACTTAAATTCTCTTATATGTCCAGTTGAATACAGCTAGATCTTAGCCGGCCAAAGCTCAGATTTTAAGCAGAACATATTCCAAAATGTACCACTTATGTAGGCAGTGGTAGGATATCAATGAATGAAATTACCCCTGCCTGCAGTTACTAACAGGCAATAAAATTCTAGCAAGCACTAAGTGAAAAAACAGAGTCAAAACTTCCAGTTCAGTTAATATTCAATGCAACACAAATAAATCAATGACAATGCTGTATTATTTGTAAAAAAGTGCAGATAAAAGGTATATATATATATATATATATATATATATATATATATATATATATATATGTGTGTGTGTGTGTGTGTGTTTGTGTGTGTACTCTCAGAGATTAAACTATTCTCTAAAAGACCAGCCACAATGAAAAGTTTAAATATATTCAATAATAGATAAGAAAAGAACATGAAAATACTAAATATCTATTTACAGTAAACAGCAGAGTTTCAATCACTGGAAATATTAAAATAACACAGAGAAATAGATTCAGACAGATACAAAAAAACAGTACTTAACTAACTTCACTATATTTTCCTGACTGATCTAAAGAATTACTATTCCACTGTTCACTTACTAAAGCAAGGCAAGATGAAGTAGGTGAGGGGTCCTTCTCTGTCAGTTCCAAAAACAGACAGCCTTGAGACTGCGGTCTCACCTAGTATTAAAAAACATAATTTTTGTCTTACATTACAGAATGACATCACATACATCTGGTCATCTGACTACCGGTTCCCATGGTAATCCCATTGCTAGAAACTGCCAGTAATTAGCACATATGTGTCAATAATACACACACACACACACACACACACACACACACACACACACACACACACACACACACACAGTTCTGCTCAGATCTGTTGCAGCTTCTGGAAGTCATAAACCAATTTCAAACCTCTACCCTTCCAAAGTAGCAACTAGTTTACCCCAAAGACAATACAGAATGCTTCCTAGTACAGACTTTTTGTCTCTAGTTGCATTGAGAACTGTAAGATACAATCTTTATGGCCTAAGCCATGTAATTTCATTTGAAACTATTTTCAAAGTTAAGTGGATTGAGTGAGATTAAATTCTTCTTTTCCAGTATTCTCTATTAAAACATGTAAATTAAACAGTTACAATAATACATGAATATTTCTTTTTCTGTCCAGCAGGGCACAGTTTTGATACATTTTTAACACAAGCAGCTTTACAAATAAATGTTTCAGTACAAGCATCTGTACAAACCAGTTTGATACACAAATGACATATAATTCTTTACAAAATTCCAGCTAGCTGTGCTAACATATGTTACACATCCACTGCCCTACATAGTCCTGGCATAGCTGGCAATACCTCATTTGTCACAGTCTCCTAGGATAATTGTATTTGGCTTAATACACAGTCCATACTAGTTAGATAGGCTGTATAGGCTAAGGGGGACATAGAAGGGGTCATATAGTTAGCCATAATGTGATAAGGGGGGTTTATTAGTAGTAACTTGGATGTGAAGGAGTTCCAGCTTGTTCTCCTGTCTAATGAGTGTGGACGTGAAATCTTATTAAGAACATGGAGACACTACCACCTTTAGTACATTAATATAGTGTTGTGGGCCCGAGCTTCAGATAGGCATTGAAACCCAGCACTGATGGAGTGCTTTCATTGGTCTTGAACAACATCTCTGTGATAATACATATATCAATGTTTTCCAGGGTAATGAGTGCATATAGGGAGCAGATGTTTTTGTTAATAATGTCTCCTAGCATTCAGCAGCAATTCCTTAATGTTTTCCAGAGTCTGTTTTATTATTTGTGGAAGTTTTAGAAGACTGATAATCCCTGAAAAAGGATTTAGCTAATATGTGGAAGCCATGGGGGAAGAGGTGGAGCCATCCCTGACAATACAGTTAGGACTATCTACTAGCTCTTCCATGGTGATATGTATTGTACTTCCTTTGAATGACATCAGAAGGTAAGCCGTTTGCTGAAAATAATCTTCTTTTGTTCACACACTGACATCATTCTTGGTGAGGATATAATGCTGATCAAGGCTAGATTCATATCAACCGCAGACACACATTCCAAGATCAACATTATGTCTCTCTTCATACAGTCCAGGGAGCTATACCTCAAGTCATTTATACCCACAATTAATATGACTGTGGAAGGAACTGAGTGCTTGCATAATGTGCAAATCAAGGTACCTGATAGGCAAGTAACTCTGACCTTCTTTTTGTACGGCCTGGAAACTGTTGCATCTTTGTGTCTCACTATGGAGGCACCTATGTCTAGCATATTGAATTGTGTGGAGTATAGCCTTATGGGCTTTGAAATAAGTCAGTGCAACTTTTACATGTATGTAGGTGCTGCCTGTGCAGTGTGTTGTGAGGCTGCTGAAGGTAGTTGTTTCTTAGGTTACTTTTAGGAGGCCTTTGTAATTTAGGTAGGCTACATTTACATATGAAGGTCTATGTGTTTAGTCTGAGTTGGGTGTGTTTTGTTTAGTGTCATGTTGTGGAAGCACTGATAACATGCTCATTGTGAGATCTTTGCCTCTAGTAACATTGTATAACATCTGTCACACATTGTTCTCTGGTTTAACTAGTGGGTGATTTTCAGTAAAAATGAGTTGATTGCTACATTGTGTCAGTATGCCCAGTCTCTCACCAGAAGCAAAATAGTAGTACTAATTCCAAACTTGTTCTTAAGAAGCAGGTGCCAGGCTCTTGGGGGGGGGGGGCATTCTCATCCCAAATGTTCTATGGGTCTGCAGTCTTGCTGCAGCTTTCTCCTGGTTGATATCATGGTTAGCACATACAGAAGCACAATGCAAGAGAGCTAAGGTTCACAATGGTCCAAACACAGACCATCAGGAAAGTCCCATACACACTTCCCAATCAGAGAAAGTCAGGAATCAGTGTCTACATGCTGGTTTAATCACCAGGAGCCAAACAGTAGCACTAATGCCAAGGTGGCTCCTAAGAAACAGATTTCAGGCTTTTGAGTGATTAGTAGTCTCTCTAAGAAAGCTAGTAAATAATATCATTGTGCCCCCCTCTCATCAGGAAAAAACAAGCACCAATCCCAGATTCCTGATACATAGTTGCTAGGCTACCACTGATGGGTAAGTTTGCCCATATACCAAATATTACCAATACAAATATATATTACTAAACTTTTTACTATCAGAAGACATGGTTTGGCTTGTTTCAGAGGCTTACTAGGTTTTTGGTCAGTCATTTTTATTTTACCAGTTTGTTCAGTTGTTTGTTTCATGGCCACTGAAACATTTTTGAGCACACCGTTATTACTAAGTCAAACGGAAGGCATTGGTAATCTTATGGCACTCACTGAATGCCTTTCGCAAAAGTGGATAATTTATCAAAAAGACTGGATCTAGTGTCAAACACCGGCGCTAATATGGGGCAATGAAGACCTCCTGGTGTTCCATGGGGATCTCCCCATACTGGGAAATCTACTGCTAATATAAACATCTCTAATTCAGTAATGCCAGAACCGAGTGTTACAGCACAAGCAACAAACTCTGGTGAGAAAGCTACAAATAGTATTGGTTCCAGCACACATGCTATTGCCGACAGTCAGACAACAGGGAAGTAATACCTCACTTGGGCTTATTGAGACTCCTTAATTTAATAATTGGATACAGAGACCTTTTTCCTTTGAGGAAACACATCTTGAAAGCACACAGGAGCTTTCGGCCAGTGAAGGAATGGATTTGTCAATGAAACTGCAACAATTTGATCAGAAATTAGTGAAGCTGAGAAAGCTACAACTGGAGATCGCTTACTTCTGGGAATGTATTCGTTTGAAAATCATTCTGAATGGTTTAAGGTCTTGGCAATACCCTACGGGGCTTGTTGAGGCCTCCCCTTTTCATGTGGAACTTGTAAAACTATTTGATCAGCACGGCTTTGAGCTACTTGAGCTCATGTGTAAACACTACCAGAATGCCATGAATGCCCTTATAGGGGAAACGAGTACATTAGGTAATAACATTAAAATAGACCCAGATTTCCAGCGGTATCGATTTGAGTATGAACGGATCTACAATAGCACAGATCAATATTTGGAAAAGTTAAAAGCAACCAAATCAAAAAAATTAAATAGTGATACCAAGGAGTACAGCCAGAGAACAGCCTCTCCCAAACCACCATCCTCTCAAGGAAATTATTTGATTGGACCAGAGAGGAGAATGGGCAGGGCAGTGAATAATGGCCAGAAACAGTACAACCTACAACTAATAACAACTCAGCAACAATGGCGGATGTGGTTCAAAGAAGTGAACGCATTGCTTCTAACAATGCAAATTCAACTGGGAGGCTACAAAACCATTCAAATAACACAAATTTTCAGAACAGGGCCCTGAATCATACTCCTTGGTAGGGACAGAAAGCACAGAACAAGAGCAAGAACAGGAGGAAATAATTATTCCTATGAGTGACATTGATCAAACTTCGGTTTTGAGCTGTAAGTTAATCTTAAATTCCACTTTGGACTTTAAAATATTTAATTATGCAGAGATTAATATTGCTCCTGAGTTAGTGGAATTATTGTCACGAGGTTATACTTTTGTGCCTACAACACAAGCTGACATCTCAAAGACATTAATTGATTTGAAATTATTTGTGAGAAAATTAAATCTCACAGCCTTATTAGGTCAGCAAAATAATGGTAGAAGTGAATATCATATCCCCAGTTTGTACCGCCCTCCATTACATCCTGTGATTGCTCTATATGAGCAAATTTGT
The DNA here is from genome assembly GCF_019279795.1 of Protopterus annectens. Lineage (NCBI taxonomy): Eukaryota > Metazoa > Chordata > Ceratodontiformes > Protopteridae > Protopterus > Protopterus annectens. The sequence continues at coordinate 395,344,724 of NC_056749.1, forward strand.
GAGTTAGATATTCGTAATACTTTACAGCAGAGTGAACAGAAAAAGCGGGATGGTTTTACTATTAGCAAAGAAGACAAAAGTATGCTAGACCTCCTGAAAGAAGCCCCGGTTAGAATCGTGCAGCCAGATAAAGGGGGTGGGTTGGCAATTATGAACATGGAAGATTATATTGATAGGATGATGAAGGTTATTACAAGTGATGTTTATGATGAAGTAACCAGGAATGAAATGAATGTTGCCCATTCCAGAATTAAGTCTTTTATCAATGACATGTTTATAGAATCTAGGATTGATGTAGAACTTTATAATTACTTAATTATGGCAGCCCCAAGGATACCAATTTTATTCGGAATCCCAAAGATTCATAAGAGCCTTCAGGACCCCACAATGCGCCCTTTAGTTGATGCTAGCAATAGCATCACATATGCATGTCCTAAGGTTGCGTTTAATATTATGAAAAAATATGTAGTTCATGAAAGAAAAATAAACAAGGACTCTTGGTCCTTTTTGGATAACTTAAATAAAACCACATTCAGTGAATAAATAAACTTCTTTACAGTAGATGTAAAAGATCGTTATTCCTCCATACCTTATGGAGAAGGTATAGAGTGGGCGGTAGCAACAATGCGAGTTAATGGAGCATCACGGGAAGAAATTAATATAGTGCAGGAATTACTAGATATTATTTAATCTTATAATTTTGTCACTTTCAATAACAAATTCTATCTCCAAAAGGTTGGCGTAGCTATGGGCTCCCCCTGTGGGGCCAGCTTTGCCAACCTAGTTATGGCATACTGGGAGAGGGAATTTGTTTTGAACAATAATATAATGTCTAGAAACATACAATATTATACACAGTTTTTGGATGATATTTTCATCCTAATAGAAGGAGATTTAATTAAAGCACAAGAAATGCTCATTTATTTTAATTCTACTACTTCATTTCTTAAGTTTACATCTACTTTTTCTCAAGAGAGAATAGCATATTTAGATGTAGATTTGTTAAAGGATAGATTGAACAGATGTTATGCATCTAAAATCTTCAGGAAGGAGACTTACTCACACTCCTTCCTACACTTTTCAAACTGCCACCCCCTTTCACAGAAAAGATCCGTCATTAAGGGCCAGTTGTTCAGAGCGGCCCATATGACTACGAAAGGGGATGACTTCATAAGTGAGTGTGAATTTTTAGAGAACATGTTTTTAAAGAGGGGTACCCCCCAATTTGCTTTTAGAGTTGATCAATGAAGTCCACCTTAAGAGAAGTACAGGGATTTATAGACCAATTTTGAAAATAGAGGATACTATTGACACCACTATACCTGTATGAAGTGCAATACTTAGGCCCTATAACTTCATTTTAATGTTTAGTATGGATGCTTCAAGTATAAGATCCATCATAGCTAAGAATTGGAGTTTAATAACAAATGACACACTATTAAGGGAGAAATTTAATGAAGCCCCCAGGATTGTTTATAGGAAAGGGGCTAACCTAAAACAAATCCTGGAAGGAAATAAGAAGCTATTTGTTATTAGGAGGGGCATGTTCAAGTGTAATATGTGCCACTTTTGTAGACATATGGACACTGGTACTACTTTTAATGTGCATGTGAGAAAATTTATTACTACATATAAAACTGACTGCCAAACTAAACAGGTGGTCTATTTAGCTAAATGTATTCATTGTCCCGCATTCTATATCGGCAAGACCGATAGGAGGTTGCGGGAACGTGCGTATAAACATTTGTACTGTATAAGCAGAAATAAATATGAAAATGCTTTGGCAAGACACATTGGGGATTTCCCCCACCATGAATTTAAATTTAGAGGGATAGACCAGGTCTATCCAGATGGGAGAGGAGGTCCATCTTTATTACTTCTAGAAATATTAGAGTTGCTTTGGCAACTTTGTGTTGATGCTTGCCACTATCCAGGATTGAATGATCTAACATCTATTTTATGTATTTTAAAATTGAAAAGTTTGTCAAGATAAAATATATATGGACCAATAAACAGCATATATTATATATATTTTTTTAGGATGCTTTTTAGGATATATTTCATATATATATATTTTTTAACATATTTCTTACATATGTTTGCATATACATACTTTTTAATATATTTTTCTTATATATATATATATATATATATATATATATATATATATATATATACATATATTGCACTTAGTAAATAATAATATTGCTTTAAATTTAAAATGATGGTAAATATAGGTTGGAGAAGGGGTGTTTATTAGGTGTGAGTAACCTAACCAATAGAATGTTTTATACCATTCACATGTACTATTTAAATGTGGTTCTACTATTTTGTTTTATCTGAAGAAGTCCTAGTATTTGAAGAGATGAAAATCAGTTGATTGTATGTTCATTTGCTTAATTAACCTTTTTTTTTACTATCGGAAGACATGGTTTGGCTTGTTTCAGTGGCTTACTAGATTTTTGGTCAGTTGTTTTTATTTTACCAGTTTGTTCAAAAGTTTGCCCATATGATTGTGATTTCAAAAGTAGGATGGAACAAACTACAAACTGGATTAATACCCAGTTTGAATATTTATTTCTCACTGGTATGAGCAAGAGACTGGGAGGAGCTTTCAAAGGCAAATGTACAAAAGAGGTGGACCACTCAAGAGCCACTAAGTTTAATAGCACAACAGAGAATGGAAGCTGGATAAGAAGCTTAGTCTCTCATGACCAGCACTCACAGGTCAGATGAAGTGCCTAAAGATTAAAACCTTTTCTTGTTCTGCTTACCTTAAATAATAACTGCTAATTCTCAGCTCCTCCCACAGATCACCTAGCCTTAACCTCTTTACAGTCAGAGCAAAGAACAGAAAATAAATATTTCTTAACTTAACCCTAAATAGCAACTCTTGAAACTCCAAGATAAAAACAAATTTAAAATACAACACGTATAGCAAAACAAATTTAAGCCAAAACAAATTTCAGAATATAGAGTAAAAACAATATAAATTTGCAAGCCTTAAGTGGAGAATTCCAAAGTAGTCATATAACATCAGCAGATCAGTGGTAGCCAAGAAAAGCTCATTAGACTCTACTAAGATACAGAATTATATATTTTGCATGCTGCATTATTTGCCTCCAAAATAAACAAAACAAGCTTGTCAAAACAGATACAGTTAAAATAATTTGCACAGTTAGGCCTTGTGACCGTAAACATTCTCTAATGCATTCAGGCTTCTATAACATAATGTCTGTGATTCACTGAGGCACGCAGCTTGTTGCTGAGGTGATAATACCAATGGGACACTTCAGAAATATACTGAAAACCAATTATGTATGCAAAAGAAAGTATTAATTAACAGTAGCTTCATGTCCCTTTATATGTTTAATGTAGATGACAGGATGGGCAATCATAAGTACATCCCTGTCTTGTCCTATTAACCCTTATGGAAAAGGGCAGAAACTAAGTCAGGTCTGGTATTAATTCATGTCTTAGTAAACTGGTGGATTATTGGCTAAGTTATAAATGGTTTACTGGATCAACAGCTTAGTAGGAAGCATATGAGATGATACTGCTACTCAGATTACAGGTGTCAAATGCTTCTTTCATAGGTTCACTATATGATACATTATTACTGCTTTCCAGATTAGATCTGCCAGCTATGGTGTCTAGGGCTGTGGGAGTATACAGAAATGATCTGGATGTCCACTTTGTGTCCCTTACCACAGGACAAACTTTGTTACAGATGCAGCATCAGTAACATTTGCTGGCACATGATCATGATCAGAGATGTTCTTTGGGTTATACCCAAGCAATGGCTCCTGAAGTTATCCTTCAGGGTTCCAAAATTAAGCATCCTTTCAACAGGGCAGATCAACTTCTGACATAGCTAACCAGCACAGCGCATGTCACCAACAGTTATGTGGTCACACCCTAGCCCTCTTACTTGAGAATGTGATCCCTGACACCAGCAATCTCTTAAAGTGTGTGGCTACCACGTTCACCTCCTACAACCCTAACTCACATTGAAGTGTTCAAGGCCAACTGTCTCTTTTTTCCCCACTGTCTATGTAAGTGATGACAAATGTCCTGCACATCCCCCTCAAGTCCAGTACAGCTTTTTGATGTCTGATTCATAGTGTTGACAGACTATGACCTGCCTTGCATAGCCTGAGTGCCAGGGAATGCATCGTTTTTGTTGTGTGATTTCTGTGTCGTGGCCAGTAATTACTGACAAGAAGCCATTGCTTTGCTAGTGTGCATTTTACTGCACCCAACACCACCTTGGCTTTGGCTCCAGCCTCCATTTCTTCCCTTGTACCTCCTCCATGCTGCTATGGTTGGCGCATCCTATATGGCATGTCATGACACAACATGGTGTTGTCAGCCTGCTCCACTTGTTTACACATGACCATATTATGTAGCATGGCACACACTACAAATACTTTGCTAAATATTTCCAAACTATATTGCAGTGACTCCAAAGAAATGTCTAGACAACTGAACCTACAATACAGCAGTCAAAAGACTCTTTCCATTATAATTTATGCATGGGCAGTGGGATTATGAACAAGGGTCATTATCTATTGTTCAAAGGCATATCTGGTATCACAAGCAACACATAACACACACCATTATAAGTGGCATGCAAACAGCATACATGATAACTACAAGCATAGGTAATTCTGTCTGCTATCTGTATGTACTTACCAACAAGGTGACCCTGTGGGAACTCCCCTTGCAGGAACTACTTGTAAATTTCATGTGTGTGCCATATATGTGAATCATGTGAACTGCCTGGGAAGCACACAGACACAACAGAAGATGCCTTGGACATTACAGACTAGACAGCAGTTCAGGGAGTGTTAGTCCTTCTAATTTGTGTATCTTTGTCTCTCTAGGCCAGATGGGACCTAAATAGCAACATGGTGAAAGCTGTAATACCCAGGACCTCAGGGAAATAACAAATCTTACAGAATGTTTGTATAGTGTTGAGTCTGTCCTCTGATATCTTTCACAACTAGATATGTGCCTCCAAATGTTGTAGCATGATGGCAAGGAATCAGTTAAGTATTCACAAGGCTGAGGCCTGCAACATACCTAACAAGTCCCCTGCATGTCACTAGAAAATGCCTGCAGTGATGCACAAGCCTTTGTATCCATAGGAATAGGCATGACATACAAACCCCTCAAATTTTCTCATGGGTAACATTGTCCATCTAGGTCCTGTAGTATGACCATGTTGATTTTGGGTCAGTTATGTGTTGCTCTGTGAAGTGTTAGTATGCAGCTCATTACTTGTACATTCTCCATTGTCATGAATGGTCATAGCACACAACATTGCCAACTAGCTTTAGCAGTCACTACCATCATACGCTGTTGAGCTACTGCTGCAACTATGCTTAATGGATCACACTGACCTTCTGTATTTGCATATTTCTTATTGTACATTTGCATGGGGTTTCTCATTTATATGACTTTATGTACTCGTTATCATGTGCTGGATTTCACACAATTTCAAGCATTGCAAATTAGTGCAAAGGGTTTACTTGGATCTTCCTTACCCTTCATACCTCTGCTACAAGTGCTGCTTTGCACTGCACATTACAAACTTGTCTATGAATTCCAACCATTATGTAGATCTTAGTCAAGTAACCAGCCATAAACAATCCATGTAAGCATCTGGAAAAGCTGACTAATCTGGTTCCTACCATTAACACATGTTAATCTGTATTTTGTCAGAGCAGGTCAGACATACATCTAGGTATCATATTTACATAAACAAAGAAATATTTTCCTCACTTTGGTGAGGTTCACCTTTTATAGAAAATATCAGATGTAGAATTTTATTAGTGAGTAAATGATATTTTCCACAGTCTTACCACTTGAAATTGAACCAGCACTGCCCCCGTACTACTAATGGACAGAGGCAGCTCCTAAATGCTTTGTCCCATGCCTAGGTCCCTTCAAATTACCTTTGGTATGATCCCAGTTATTCTCATTAGGGTTAATAAATAACTACCAACCATGGGACTGGTAAGACCAATCTCTAACCAAATGGGACAGGTTAATTTGAGCACAAAAAGGGAAACTGGTTAGGCTTAAGATGGCCTGCAAGGGCAGCTAGCCTAGTACTTAGCTATGCTATGCAGAGTTTGTTCTACACTGGGTTCGAGCTTGCTATGTTGTGTAATGTAATTGCCAAGAAACAATGAACCAACATAAACCCGGACATTATTTTCATACCTCTCAACCTCTTATAGGAGGAAATCTGGAGAAAGCCACAAATAACGGGGGGACAATTGCCCCAAAATAGGGACACCTTTTAAATATTGCTCTTAGAAACTTAGAAAGTTCATAGAATAACAGATTTTGCATTAGCATGAATTTTCTGAGGAGATATGAAGTCTGAAACTAAAATATCTGCCATTATTTTCTGATTTCAATCATGAATAATTTCCCAGAAAACCACAAAACCACAGTTTTAGGAGAAACAGATCAAAAATATGTGAGAAACATCTGTACTTTGAAAAGCTTATCACACATCTGGTTTGGCTTCAACAAAGTATGGATCTTGACCATCACAGGGATTATAAATTCTCAGGATCCTGCATAAGTCCATGCAGTTAACCAAATAGTGCCATGGTGACCACTGTAACAATTGCAAACATAATATACTACATGTCAAACTTAGATGGCATAATGATGAATAATTTCAAATTTAAGTATTATGAAATAAATTAATCATAGTATGCATAAAAACAAAACTTCTGAGAACAGAAATCTTTAGATAAGCTATACTCTCTCTCTCACACACACACATATATATATATATATATATATATATATATATATATATATATATATATATATATGAGAAAAAATTCTGAAAATGGGCCTACAGACTCTTGTCTGGTCTAAGCATGAACAGTCTGTAGAGCTCTCATCATAGTCTTTAAATTAATGGTCTGGTTGTTACTTCGCAAGAAGAAATGAGACAGTAAGCAATTAAGGGAGGAGCTGAAAGATGGATGAGAAAAAAATCAAACTAGACAATTTTGTAAAATAAGCTAATGGGAGATCATGTTTAAGCTTCATATCTGCAGAAAGAAACTAAGCCTAATTTAAATAGTGCACTCATAAAATAGTTCAACTGAAGAGTTAGGAATAGAGAGCTCACAAGAGTTACAAAAAAGGCATCTTATTACAAAATTTAGAAAGAGAAAAATAAATATTACTGCTAAGGACACTGGTATCAGAAAGTGCAAAATAATGAAGTAAATGTAGACTGTAGCCTATATAGTGTGTCATTAATCTATTTGCCTATGTTGTATTTATTTATTTATTTATTTATTTATTTATTTAATTAAATGTGTTAAGTTGGGTAGAACACTGGCCTTTTTGGACATTTTGCAGGTTCAGCCAAGGAGCTTAAAAAAGAAGATATAATAAAGTCCAGAATCCAAAGGTAATATTTCAACTTTGACTTATGACAAGAAAGTAACAGAGAATCAGTAGAGATATAACAGAAATTCTGTTGGAACCAATAAACACAGGGAAGGAGATGAGAATGTGTCATTAGAACAGTAATTATAAAGACAGGAAAAGAGATACCATCACCACTATGGAAAGAAAAGAAGATGGAAGAAAGAAGAAATTCATTTATTTCAGTGCCAGTTCCAGAAGCTGTGTGTGACTGTTGTATAGGCTTATGACAGATGAGAACACTACACTGCAAGAGGCATGTCACACCACCAATGCAATATGAGAGCATCAACTACACGTTCACTCAAAGTGCATGCCTTGCATGTAGCAGCCATGCACATGTCTCTGCGCTATCCCTGATTTTCACTAGTGTTTGTGATTTTGTGTCACAATGGTGAGCACAGATGTAAGCAGCACCATACAAAATAATTTCCTGGTTTATCATAAGTAGAAACTACTACTCTCTTTGATTACATTTGAAGAAATAAAAGACACTGCATACCAATCAGCTATAAATACTTATGCGCATCATTGAATCACATAGAAATGTCTCCATATTAGGCCTCAAAACTCAGCATTGTTTCATAGAACACCACAAGATTCTAATGCATGCTGAAACTTACCAGAGCATACAGACAGATGCCTTAGCATCCTCCCGCTGTGGTGCATTTATTCTCTTACTTGTTGATTTCAACTAGGTCACCTTGTACTTTGCTCATTCACAAAACTTCCTGTAAATCTGTGGTATGCAAGGCCAGTGTAATTCATTGCTGAATTAAGCAATAGAAGGTGCAGCCCTAATGACACCATTCTGTAGGTAACAGTGTTCTTCATAGGCCTTAACACCCGCTTTAATTGTCTGGATATACATTGGCAAGGTTATTACTTTGTTAAAGTTTGCCAAATATGCTAGCTAACTGTGAAGTATGCCTTTATCCAAAACATACAGGTCTCACAGGTGGAATGAGGTGAAGTATTACAACCACCTGAGGAGCATTTTTTCTTTCTTTTCTTTTTTTTTAGGTGTTTTTCCTTCCATGCCAGCTGATCATCAATACCCCACTTCTTACATTTTGAGATTTGTTGCAACTCATCTTTGGAGACCCTATCATAAGGGCAAACAATGACCAGAAGGGGTCATTACCAAGACAGCTATGGAGGTAGTATGCACCACTACTGGCATCTACTGACAATAGTAATGATGGCATTTTCTATTTTGGCCTAACTAAACACTGCTCTCAGTGACTGTGACATTCCGGTCCAAACAACTATGAGGTAGTTTACATGTGGGGTATGGGAGAGTAGTAGTTTACATGTTGGGTATGGGGCAGAAGTAGTCTACAAGTGAGGTATGGTGCAGTAGTAGTCTGCATGTGGGGTATGGAGCAGTAATAGCCTACATGTGGGGTATGGGGCAGTAGTAGTAGTGTACATATGGGGTATGGGGCATTAGTCTGCATGTAGGGTATGGAGGAGTAGTAGTCTACATGTTGGGTATGGGGCAGTAGTATTCTACATGTGGGGTATGGGGCAGCAATAGTCTACATGTGGAGTATGGGGCAGTAGTAGTCTCCATTTCACAATCAGACAGACTTACAGACTTGATGTTGTTGTTTGTCTTTTCGGCTTTTCCCAATTAGGGGTCGCCACCAGGGGCGGCTCGTGGTATCGGACTGCCGGACTGCAGCCCTCCCACCTAGAAAAAGAAAAAAAGAAAAATCTGTAAAACTAAAAAACAAACAGAAAAAAAAAGACTACAGTCCGGATAGAGAAAGACAGGTACCCAGCAATCATTGCTGCAAATGCACCCAGGAATCAGTGTGGGGACGACCGCACATAAGACGACGTCCGGACTGCTTCGGCTGCAGGCAGATCCAATCAGGACTGAGAGAGGTGAGCTTCTCTCGTGGGACTTTCATTGTGCGGGCTCATTCAGGAGGTAGGTATAGCAGGTTTTGGTCATTGGCTGGATTTTGCTGCTTCAGGTCGCTGGATTGCTCGGGTGGTTTTGCTGCTTGGTCAGACATACATCAGGTAAGTGAGTGTGTGTGTTGCTTCAGGTCATTTTACTGCTTGGATTTAGGTGTTGGGTTGCTTCAGGTCATGTTGCTGCTTGGTTGCTGGCTGGAGGATTGTTTTGCTGCTTGGTCACTTGCTGGAGGGATTTAGGTGTTTGGTCTCTGGCTGGAGGATTTAGGTGTTTGGTCGCTGGCTGGAGGATTTAAGTGTTTGGTCGCTGGCTGGAGGATTTAGGTGTGTGTGTGTGTGTGTGTGTGTGTGTGTGTGTGTGTGTGTGTGTGTGTGTGTGTGTGTGGCTAGAGAGAGCAAATGGTGCTGGATAGAGATACTCAGGCTTGAACCCTGTACCTTGGATGCAGGTGGCAAGGACCTGAATTCCCTATCCACCACCATTTCTAAAAAACTTGCAGATTTTTGCCTCATATTTGTTCTGTTCCTCATAAAATCTGTGGTTTCTGTATCTACATTTTTCCTTGCAAAGTCTGTAGTGTAGTGGTGCACTGGTAGCATTGTTGCCTAACAGCTACAGGTTCTCTGGTTTGATTCTTGGCTGGGGTGCCTTCTGTGTGGTGTCTGCATGTTCTCTCATCTTGCAAAGATGTGATTGGCATTTCTCTCTGCTCTGCTGAAAATTGTCTTTTGTTCCAAGTCAGACTAGTTTCCTGGTTAAAAGTTTAAAAAATAATAGGCATTTGAATTTCAGACTTCATATTCTTCAGAAAGTACATGGTAACACAAAATTGTTCTAGCAGTTGTCTAAGTTTATAACATGGATATTTGAAATTTGTCCGTATTTTTGGGACTGTATTTCCCCATTATTGGCTTTGTCCAGGTATTTGTGCTAAGGTTGAGAGTTATCTATGGTGAGAACTATATTCATTGAATGTTTGGGGGCTGTATTCCCTCCCCATTACTGGCTTTGTCCACATGTTTTTTGCTAAGAGGTTGAGAGCTATAGTGAGAACTGAATTCACTGAATGTTTGGGGACTGTATTCCCCCCCATTATTGGCTTTGTTCAGGTGTTTTGTGCCAAGAGGTTGACAGCTATGCTGAGAACTGAATTCACTAAATGGTAGCCATTTAAGTTTATCTTCCTCTCTTTTACAAAACAGCTGATTTGGCATAGTGGTATGTTTCTCTGACTGTTTTGCACAGGGTCCCCTGGGTTAAAGACATGGCAGTGAAATGCATGGTGGTAACACAGCATTTTATTCTAGCAACTTTCCAACATTATACAAGCAATGTTTAAAATGTGTCCCTGGTTGTCTCCCCCCCCCCAATAAATTTTGGCTTTTTCCAGATTTCTTGTGCTGCAAAGTTCAGAGATACAACTGTGTGTCGAGTAGATTTTACATGGAGCAGAGAGCTGCAGGGGAACAAAACTTTAATGCTGCTTATTCTGAGTCTGCTTGCATTAATAGCACAACAGGTAGTGTACTTGCTTTTGATGCAGAAGGCTGTGGGCTCTACTCCCACAGTGGATAGATGCATTGCTGATACTGTACTGTGTTGTAAAGTGGGTGGATGCTGCAGTCTTTTTGGCAAAGATACCTAGAGTAGTAACTATGAACCTGTTATCAGTTTGCCAACAGTCCCTATTGCGATATTACTAGCTTATTTTTTTTTTTAATGCATGCAACATAGGCAATTTATTCCTCAAGGGCAACAGGCACTTTATTTGTAGATGAATAAACAGTGACATATAAAGTTGTTTGCTAGCAGCAACCTCTTCATTGTTACAGATTTCTTTAATGTGGAATTATTTAGATGACTTTTACTACTTCAGAGATTGCGCAGATTTACTGATACTGGTGGACTGTAGAAGGTTGAGTAGACTTTTATGATGGAAAGGTTCTGAAGTGGGTAGTTTTGTCATTGGTGCATGCATTTTGTTTCATCATTTACTGGAAAGATGTTCAAAACAATAAATTTAAAATGCCGTCTAACAACTGTACTGTATTGTACAAGGAATATAATTTAGTAGAATCAGGAAGGTGTATCAAAGATCACATGTATGTTTCATGTGCAAGGGGGCCTATGATTTGAAAACAGCCCAAAGTTAATCTTTATCTGCCACTGGCAAAATGTATTTTCTTTGAATGTGGGTTTCAATGCTGTTTCATTGAATGTGCGTTTCAAGGGCAGAGAAGTTTTTAATGCTAAGCCTGTTTTTATTGTGAGACTGTGTTGCTTTGTTTAGCAGATGTCTTAGTGTTTGTGCTGTAAAATGCAAAATAAAACTTTCAAATGAAATCCAGATCATCATAGAAGTAAAGCAGTATGCACTTTAGTGTTTATGGTAAATGGAGTGATATAGCCAAGTAATGGATTATTGGAATGGCTGCAGGGGGGAGGGCTCCATTCGACCATGATTTTGTGAGGGGGAAGGGCGGCAAACTCAAAGACAGCCCCAGCTGAACTATACCTCCCAACTGTCCAGATTTTCACAGAATGAATAGATTTTTGCTTCTTATTTTTGGTTTGTTCCTCATAATATTTGTGGTTTTCCGGAAAATCATTTAGGAATTAAGTCACTAATGACGCTGAGTTTCAGACTTCATAACCTTCAGAAAAATGCATGCTGAAGTAAGACCTGTTCTATCAACTGTCTCAGTTTATACAAGAGCAATTTTTAGTACTGTTTATGTTCCCCCAATATATTTGGCCTTGTCCAGATTTATTGCATTAACAGGTTGAGAGGTACATACAAATAAATTGCTTTATACAATTAGGCATAGCCAAACCTCTCAACTGTCCCCGAATTTGGCTCAAAATGTTGCTCTTCACCTAATAATCCCTCCACAAAATAGCAATTTTGGAAAAAAACATGGAGGGTTTACAATTTAGAAATAACTGTAATAATCAGAGTTATAGATTACTTTTATTTCAGAAATGCATGTAGATTCTTTTATTTTGTCAGCTGCTCAAGTTAGCAGTACTATTATTAAAAAATGTCCCTTCTTTGACAGGTTTCCAGCTGTTTTGTGTGGCTATTTTATATTTTTGCATCACATTTTTGGTCCATTTTTCATAAAGTTTAATTTTTGGCAAATTAGTGGTAAATCATTAAAGACTGAAGTTAGAAAATAATGACAGACATTTGAGTTTCAGATTTCATATCCTTCAGAAAATTCATACTAATACAAGACCTACTATTCTATTATCTTTCTAAGTTTATAAGAGCAATATTTAAAAATTGTCTTTATTTTTGGGCCTTTGTCTCACTTCTATGTATGGCTTTGCTCTGATGGTGAGGTATGACAAATGTCAGTATCCAAGAAACAAAAGAGGCTCACCACGACCACTTAAAAATACTGTTCTTTATTCCACTGCAGTAAAAGTAAGCGCTTTCACGTTGCCAGAATGCTTCTTCAGACTTCAATAACTACTATACAAAATAAGTAACTATATATAGTGTTCAAATAGACACACCTTAACAATTAAGTCTTTAATGATTAAACCAATTGAAAGATTTTCTTTAAGAAGAAAGAACCTAAAAAATACCCTCATAAATATATCTCCTGTACCTATGTATAAAATAAAATGCAAAAAATCTGATAGAAAAGGGACGTTACCATGCAGGAACTGCAATCATTATAGTTTTATGTCTAATATGAATAATTTTAGACATCCTGATACTACACAAATATATGATTTTAATTTCTATGCAGACTGTAAATCACGTGATGTGGTGTATGTTGCTGTGTGCCAATCATGTTCATGTTTTTATGTGGGAAAAATCAACAGGAGTTTAAGGGAACGAGTTAGGGAGCATATTTATGCTATTAGCAAAGAAAATGAAACAAATGCCCTAGCTTGTCATGTATTGCAAAAAGGCACTCAACATACCTTTAAGTTCACTGTACTTGAGTTAATTAAGAAATCTAACAGGTTGGGAAACATCAAGAATTATACTGAAGAAAGAGAGAATAAATGGATAATAAGACTACAAAGTTTTAAGGGGCATGGTTTCAATGAAAGGGTCACCTTAAAACCCTTCTTAGCTGCTCGTTCATATAAGCATTAGTTTGTTTTTTAATTATTTTAAGAGCATAAAATATTTAATGGTGCATTTTTTATATATATTTTTTGTATACAGATTTTTGTATACATCTCTTTCCACATTTATATGTGTTTTTATTGTTATTTTATACATAGGTACAGGAGATATATTTATGAGGGTATTTTTTAGGTTCTTTCTTCTTAAAGAAAATCTTTCAATTGGTTTAATCATTAAAGACTTAATTGTTAAGGTGTGTCTATTTGAACACTATATATAGTTACTTATTTTGTATAGTAGTTACTGAAGTCTGAAGAAGCATTCTGGCAACGTGAAAGCACTTACTTTTACTGCAGTGGAATAAAGAACAGTATTTTTAAGTGGTCGTGGTGAGCCTCTTTTGTTTCTTGGATACTGACTTTTGCTAATGTGAAGAGACTCTCTACCCGGTGCTGCTTTGTTTTTTCTACAATTCAGGTATGACAAATGTGTCGGGGCCATCAGTCAGCCAGAGACATTTCAAATTGTGACATACTTGTTGCACCCCATTCCCCCATGTAGTGACTCTGGATGTGTCCAAGCAAGGCAAGGAGTAGTTGTGCAGTGTAAATGTGCAGGGTATCCCCCCATGCAGTGTAAATGTGCAGGGTATCCCCCCATCCAAGGTAGACACAAGTACTACAGTGGCTTTTCATCTGTTCTTGATTTTGCAGAATGGTCTGGTTTCTGTCATATTTTTGTACAGTTGATTTATGCTTATTACTCAGAAGTGCCTGTTGCTCTGGGTTTTAAGTAGCAATGCTTTAATGACCATCAGGTAAGCTTGTCTGAGATCATAACATTCAAGTAAGCTTTAATAAGCATATGCACCCCACTCCCCCATGTAGTGACTCTGGATGTGTCCAAGCAAGGCAAGGAGCAGTTGTGCAGTGTATCACCCCATGCAGTGTAAATGTGCAGGGTATCCCCCCATCCAAGGTAGACACAAGTACTACAGTGGCTTTTCATATGTTCTTGATTTTGCAGAATGGTCTGGTTTCTGTCATATTTTTGTACAGTTGATTTATGCTTATTACTCAAAGTGCCTGTTGCTCTGTGTTTTAAGTAGCAATGCTTTAATGACCATCAGGTAAGCTTGTCTGAGATCATAACATGCAAGTAAGCTTTAATAAGCATACTATTAAAGAATTGCCAACATTGAAGCCTTTCTGTTGTTGCCATGCAGAGAATACTTAACTAGATAATGTATAAGCATTGGGTATTGAAATGCATATGACAGTATTTGTAATAAAGGACAGGATTACATTATTTTAAGAAGCTCATTACACTTGTTGGAGACTTCCAGTGATCTCTGAGGGTTTTACCCGTAAAGTAAACAGAATGCCATTCATGTGTGGTCCATAACCTGTACAGTAATTCTTTAAGCAATGTATCTTGAGCTTGTTTGCTTTTCATTTTTTACTTTGATCATGTTTTCCCCATGAAACAAGTAGATAGTTGTCAGGCAGCAGGTCTTTGTTGGATAAACATTTTTACAAGTGGGGGCATCACAGAGATTGCTACTTTCAGCATGTTACTTGGTACTTTAATAAAGCTGAATATAAATTATAATGCAGTGCAAGGAGAAATGGTTTGAGCTGAGTGCTGCATGTTTTTCTTATACTTGATTTTGACTGGAATTCCAGTAATGTATTTAAAAAGTCATTTATTTTTTCATGCCTCACAACCTTTTTGTTTCCATCTAGATATTAAGTAAGCTGTCAAGCAGCCAATGCATTGAAATATTTTTATTCTTTTACACTTCATTTGTCTTGATTGGACTCTCATAATGAGGGTTTGGCACCCAGGGCAGCATATTTAATTAACGTTTAGTTTTTGTGGTTTTGAGCATAGCTCCTCCCCTTTCTAGTTGTCCGCACCCCTTCCCATTGACCCCACCCATTCGGCTATCTCCTGCAGCCCCCCTTTGATTTGAAGTCACCAGCCGCCACTGGTCGCCACAGCGGAACTCCGGTCCGTTAATGATTGGCAGTCGATTTTTATGGTGCCGGGTTGCCAGCCCAATGCCCAACCTTCAGCAAAGGCACGCCCATTCACACATGTCTTTCGGAGGCCACTTGACCTTGGGGAGAACATGCAGACTCCACACAGAAGGCACTTCAGCCGAGAATCGAAGAGGAGAACCTCTTGCTGTGAGGTAACAACGCAACCGCTGTACCACCGCGGAATTTCCTAAGATCTTAATTTTTATTTATTTATTTATTTATTTATTTATTTCACATATGTTTACCAAGAAAGTCCGATTTGGAACAAAGCCAATTTTCAGTGGAGGCCTGGGAAGAAACGCATCAGATGTATATCTTTGTAATGTGGGAGGAAACTGGAATACCCAGAGAAATCCCACAAGAATGCAGGGAAGACATGCAGACTCCGCACAGAAGGCATTCCAGCCAAGAATCGAACTGGAGAACCTGTTGCTGTGAGGCATAAGTTATCCTGCATATTCAATGCAAAAAAAGATATAGTAAATGTTATATAAAAATATTGTAGTCTGACCTGGCTATAAGGTTGTATTCATTGAATTAAATGTAGTGTCACAGCAACAGCTGTCTTCAATAAATGCCATCCATATACTCTGTATGTCTGCCTTACCCTTCCTCAGTAACTGTTACAGATATTACTTCAGAAAAGTATCTTAATGCAGAATCTGTTCAAAGAACACTTCAAACAATATTTCATAATAACAATCTCAAAGTATGTGAACTGAAGAACCTACTTCACCTGTGAAACCAGGAAATGACCAAGTTAAGACCATTTGCTGAGAGCTGAATACAATGTAGCCCTTAAATTGGACCAACTCCAATTCTGAAGAGTCAAGACATCTCTATGGCCAAAAAAATAAAAACAAGGGTCCTGCAGTTTATTAATTTTTGTTATTTGCTCATCGGGCTAAAGCGCTGATCCACTTGGAACCTTTTCAGACTCGGCATAGGAGCACTGTCTGTTTAAGTGACTTGCTTAGTGTCACTCAGGTAGGCAAACTACACCTCAGGGAATCAAACCCGTGAACATGAGAAGGCAGTGTGCTAACAGCTCATAGCCTTAATCTTAATCTTTTCTTTTGTTTGTAAATATATTAGTTTGTTTGTGTCTTTCAGGAGTCGCCACAGCGGAACTCCAGTCCGCTAATGATTGGTAGTGGATTTTTACGTACCGGGTTACCAGCCCTGATGCACAACCTTCAACGAAGGCATGCCCCATTCACGTATGCCTCCCCACAGAAGACACTCTAGCTGAGAATCGAATGGGACAATGTCTTGCTATGAGGCGACAATGCTACCGCAGCACCACCACTGCAGTAGTTTGTAAATATATTAGTAGTTTCCAAAATAAAACAAATCTCAAAAATAATTCACTTGTATCTCAGACTGACACTTATCGATTAAGTAGTTCCCTATCACTGATGTTTTTTGTGTGTGTGTGTGTGTGTGTGTGTGTGTGTGTGTGTGTGTGTGTGTGTGTGTGTGTGTGTGTGTGTGTGTGCACATACATGTACACGTGCACCTCTTAGGTTGTTGATTTACCAGTATTCATACTTCTGTCAATACGTTCTTACTTCTTAAGTCAATTTTCACCATAATTTGTCTGTCCATGACCTGAGAAGAGTAACTGATGGTACACTCTCCATGCCTTATTATTCTGAAGTTCTGGTCTGCTATACCAATGATTATAAACAAATGTGCTGCTTGCACATTTGTACAAGAGAATACAAAAAACATGTTGGATTAATGAGCTGGAGCAAAAAGTGGTTGTGTGTGGGGTCAAATATTTGCACAATTTTTATTTTCCCCATTCCAGTATATCTTGACACAGACAGCAGTATTACCCCTTCTAAACTGTAGGCTATGTTTATAAAATAATGGTCATAAAACAATAAAAAATACTTATAATGTCCTAAGAAAAAAGCTGAAATCTCATTGACAAAGAAGTTTACTGTCAAAGTTTTATTTCATTTGAATGAAGTCTTTGAGAAATTATAATGCCAGCCATCTGAGATGTAAATACAAGAGAATGAGCATTATGCAGTATAAAAAACATTGCTTACAAGTTGTAGAACTTCATAAAACACTAAATCCTACAGAAAGTGGTGTGTAAACTGCTTTGCCATGATTATTTGTTGAGAAATTTAAATGTAATTTTAAATAAATTCATTGTGTCACATCAAATATCTCCTCCATTTTTTTATTCCAATGTTACATATAGGTAAATACAGCAGTAACCAAAAAAGTCTGAATTATTGTTTAAACAATCCACACTCTGTCATATCTTACTACCTAAAAGACAATGGAAGGATACACTTCGTTTATGGTATTCCAGACTGAACATTCCTGTGATATCAGTGTTCAGAAAGAGCTCATTAAGGATACTGAGGCAAGGAGTGGCGTAATGAAACAGATCTGAATAGAGAACGACATATGACATGAATGCACTATCATTGGTAGATACTGAAAGATAGTACTTGAGTTAACTGCCACGTTTGGTTGAAACAAGACTGTGGCAGGTTCAACTGCCTTTTACATATTGTTAGAGGTAAGACATAAATATTCTAGTCTGAACTGCTTGTCAGACCGCACAAAGGTATGAGAAAATATTGCAAGCTCATTTTTTGTCAAAATGTGTAGGAGGAACAAAAATAGAATATAAAAACACTGCAGTGTTAGTGATTTCATCTACTACACTTGCAGTTTCAATTGCTTGTCAGATAGTGTAAGTAGGGGATGGTAAAAATCTAACAAGACAACAGCGTGTCATAATGCCAAACAGCTGCTTGCTGTGAAGCTGTGTGCAAATGAAAGCAACAAGGTAATCTATTTCATAGAAAACCTATTATTATTTCAACAAAACAGCTGCAAGAAGTGACCAGTATACTCGCTCTGAAAGCATTCATAGGTGCTGAATGTGACAGTGATGCATTTCCAAAATTAATTCTCTATAACACAATGTTTCACACACGTGCATTCCTCAGAACAACTGGAAATTACTATAATGAATCTAGGCTGTGGTGTTAAATCATCTGCAGCCTGTTCTTTCCTGGCATTCCAGTGTATATATATATTTTTTTATAAATCTTTTCCACCAGCAATTGTTTTGTTAAGTTATACACAGAGCTGCCCAAAGTTATGGAAGTTTTTCTAGACTAAGACCACCTTACCCCTAACATGCAAACACAAATTATTTTCTTCGTACCATCTTCTGTGATAGAAAAAGACAAAGCATGATGTGTGCAAAACCTTAATATTTGCTATGCTGTTATTTATAGACTAGGCATGATAAAAGGTGTTAGGTAATACCTAGTATACTAAACAAGAGAAGATCTATCAAATCTTAACCTATTGATTGATTAAATCATCTGATTTACACTGAGGAGGTCAGTACATCACTCATGGATGCAATGTTTCTGCACTAGTCCAGGCCATGAAGAGGAACTACAGTTAATAATGTACACAGTTATGCAGCAGACATCAATCTACAGCAGGTACACAATTATATGCAAAGACACAAGAACATTCACACAATTAAAGTGTTAAATTCTAACACCCCTGAAAGCTTAAAGGTACACTAGAACTAATGCAATAAAGTCAAAGAAAGCTGCACTGTTTATAAACAACACAGGTTACTAGCAATGGTCTCAGATGTTTTGCAGATTAACAGCAGGCATAGTGTTTTACAAGTTTTCAGGTATTTGTCCTAGACAAAAAGGAATTGTACCGTTTTGGAAGCTTGATATAAAGATGAGTTACCACAGTATCCACAATTCAGCTCTCATACAGGAAAACATACCATCTTTTTTTCTTGTTTAAATTCTGTGGGTCAAGAGCAACAACACAGGCTTAGCAGACAGAGATATAAGGCATGCTTCCTACATCTCTTTCAGTAGATTTTGTATAAAACTCAGCTGGCCTAATGATTATTTTCACAATACAGCTGGTAATAGCTTAGGAGGCAGTGAAAGCACTCAATTTTTTTCTGCAGTCCCCAAGTAACAGGGGCACAGGGAATTAGAATGGGAGAAATCATTCCCCTTCCTGAGGGTTCATATGTTTCTGATATAAGGAAGTTAGAAATACAGTAGATCAATTAGTGAGTTTTTATTATTCCCTACACTGACACAAGCTATTAAAGGAAAGCTCCACCTTAGAACTAAAAAAACTATTTTTTCACTCTGTGTTTTCTGAGTTAGTTTTTAACACCTCAAAATCACCCTGACTGCTTTTGATGAAATGTTAATACATTTTCTGCAAAACCGCAGTCAGTGGGGCTTGATATATCAATGTGATCTTATTTTTATTCAAGCCTTTCTCTTTCCCATAATCCATTTCAAGTCTGGTTTATATGAGTCATGCTAGACATAAGGAAGTAGTGGTGTTTTCTCATGCCATTGACATGTAATGGGATTAGTGTCAGTCACTGTCATCTTATATACTGTTTGTAACAGGATTGCTTCTTTTATTTCTTGAATGGCCCTCATTTGTGTGTGTCTCAGGGCTTGTTTTACAGTATACTAAGGAATTATACAGCTGCAACCAAAACAGTTGCTAAATTGCAGGCCTTTCTTCAAAGTATCTTTTTGTAGTCCAAGTTGAATTGACAGCCCCTCCCCCTACACATTTGTAAATGTGCTGATGCTTTTCAAGAATTTCAAGAAAAAATATTTTCTGACTTTTCTTTAAATCTCACAGACATCTTTAATACTACATTGAAGTCATCTTAAAATGCAAAGTAGTATAAACAACATACATTTAAAGTTTAAAACTTAGCATTTCAATACTGTGATGCTGCTTATGTAAATTTGTCAAAAGAGGTGAAAAATACCTTTGAACCACTGACTGATTTAACTGCTCTCTTTTGCTATGAAAGGCCTAGCTACATTACAAGCAGACTTTAATCAGTGTAACTTCTCTTTCTCTCTCTGCAGTAAAGACAATGAAAAACAGTTTCCCACCTCTCTGTCTTATTTACAGCAGCCTGAGCTCCTGACTACAAATTTCTCTGTGTATGTGGTATGTCATGCAAGTGCAGACAAATTCCTCTGCAACTTATGTGAGAAGTTAAGTTAAAAAGTGAGTGGACTTTCTCTTCCTTTGATACCAAAGTGAGAAAATGAAAGTTTTATAAAGTACAAGCAGGATTCAGGAACCTAAACAGTACTGGAATCATACTGTAAGGAGAAAAGCAGCCTAAGAGTTGAGATAAACTGTAGGAGAAGGTGGAGTTTTCCTTTAACATACCTTGGCTGTATGGCTCTTAACTGTACCTGATTTTTGCCAAACATTTGTGATTTTGCCTCCTATTTTAGCCTGTCACGCATATTTTTTTTGATTTTCTGGTTAAACACTGATGATTACAGTAATCCAATAATGACATACATTAGGGGTTCAAACTTGTTCTTCTTCAAAAAATGCATGTTGATGCAAAATTTATTCTTCTGTTAACTTTCTAAGTGAATTATAGCAATAGTTAAAAATTGCCCCTGATATTTGACTTTTGTCCTTTATCTTTGGTTTTGTCACTGATTCTTGAGTAAAGAAACAGGCTGAGAGCTATTGTCTGCCTCCGATATGCCAGGCCAGCATGCAGACTTACTACCAATGGTCACATTTGAGACTATTTTCAATGCCAAACAGTTTTCTATTCTTCCTTGTGTGTTGCTTAACAGTTTTTACAGAAACGTTTGGTCACAGTTGCACACACAAGCAATGAGCACCAGAGTGAGATCTTCAGTCAATGATCCACTGTTCTGCTTCAGATCACAAAGTCAGTTATACATAAAATGAGCTCCAGTTATGGATTTTCACAGGCTAATTCAGTAGTGGTCCTAGTACAAGACTTTCTTTCTTTATTCATTTATGCATTTATTCATTTTCTTTCTTTCTCTCTTTCTTCCTTCCTTTCCTTTGTGTGTGTGTGTGTGTGTGTGTGTGTGTGTGTGTGTGTGTGTGTGTGTGTGTGTGTGTGTGTGTGTGTGTGTGTCTGTATTTTGGGTCCAGCTGATTTTAGGTGACCACACCACTGCAACTGGATCAAAAAGGTTACTAAATCTCTCAGGACAAAGGCTGAGTAGTGTGGACTCCCTATTGTATTTCCAAGACAAATAGGTAAAACCACCCAAACTATAAAAAATAAAAACAAAAAACAAGACAATAGTAAATGTTGAACATCACTGTTGTCCTTCAGTGTTGTTTGTTGCTGGGGCAAACCTTTTGAACCCCTACAGTGGGGAGTCAAGCCCCCTTGAAATTATATATACCAACTCCAAGAACACAATACCTCAGAAAAAGAGAATACTTCATAAAAACAAAAATGTGAGCCATAGAATATGTAATTGCTCATTTTCTCTCATTCAGACTCAGAATTCCAGGACTTGTACTAGCAAGTCTCAGAATATCAAACAGTTACAATTGCTGTTATAGTGCAGAATGGAAGAATGGTCAACCCAGGTTAACAGGTGACTAAACCTGGAATTTCTCACAGATGCAGTACAAAGACTGGGGCAAGTATACATACACTTCCCACTAGTCCCTCGGGACAAAGGCAGCTTGAGAAGAAAAGGTACCAGTTTAAAGTGTAAATAAAAAACACTCAAATAAATAAAATGAAAGAAATGGCTTTGCTACAACAGTTAAACTCAGTTTCAAAGTCACTCCCACAACAGCTTCACTGGTAGATTTCTCTGCTCCATTGTGAGTGGCATACACATCCATGGGAAAATTTTTGAAGACAACATGAAGAATGCTGATAATATACTATAATGCTGACCCCTGAAGGAAGTACTATAATAAGGACCCTATACAGGTGAGGTTATTTGCATTATTTTACCAAGTGCATGGAGGCAATAAAAGTGAATAACATTTTGATTGCAAGTGATTTTCATACCCATGGTGCTGGTTAGGATGGTGCCCAGGAGAATATTTTCTTTCTTAATAAAGACATTGCAAGTATTCCACCTAGAAAATTAAAGCATATGTTTCTAAATAAAAGGAGAAAGAGAATGATCTCTTCTATGAATGACTCCATCTTTGTACCACTAAATGGCAAATTTGTTAATGACAGAAATAGGGAATTCACTACAATCCAAGGGGTCTAGCTGCTGATGTTGAGTTTTCATTATAGCAGGTTATTGCCCTGGAATAAAATGGAGGTTGTCCAAAGATAGAGTGACCATCACATCCTATGTTTGATAGCTGGCTAGCATACAAATAGAAAACAGGATAGGTTAGACCTGGCTGAGAGTCTTATTTATTTATTAAGTTATACAGTACATTATAGTTATTTAGTTATTTATTTTAATTATAAGGAATACTGTGGTTCCCTGTGGTAGAAGTGATGTTAAATAAACTGACCATGCTGAGTTTATGTGATGGTGTCTTTGAGAAGAAAGTTATCAAGGCCCTCTTGTGTTGTGGGAAGCAAATAAAAACATATTACTGGAGGAACTTGACCTTTGGGTTACAGGTATGTGAGACTGCTCTTTGTAACATTTGATATGACAAAAGTAGACAAACCAGGTGTAAACTGAATAAGTAAATAGAGGAATTATCACAAGTCCAAAATATCAGAGGACGGACTATATGACATTACTGAAGGAAAAAAGAGAAAGTGATTTAGAAGAGCAGTTAACTAATGTTAAGTGCTTTTGATTTCTGGAAAAATATTTTGAACAAGCAAATTTGTTATGCAGTTAGTCATCTGAATAATAGGAAAACTCCAAGGTGGAATAGTATTTGTAGTGAGATATTTAAGAGTAAGTAGAAAGTATAGACCAAACATGTTAATTTCCTATTCAGTTTCTGGAGTCAGCATCTAATCTTTCCAGAGTCCTGGCATGGTGGCATTGCTGTTTTTATACACAGATGGAGGTGCATGGCATGGCTGCAATGGCTAACTACAGACCTATTGTTGTTTTGGAAAATTATCTGAATATCCCAAAACTATATATATATATATATATATATATATATATATATATATATATATATATACACACACACAAACACACACAGACACACACAGACACACACACACACATATACACGTAAGTGAACTGGTCCAAGAACCCCTTTCATAATGGCAAAGACAATAACAAGTAAGAAATGCACTTAGGAATACAGAAAAAAATACTGTCATCAAGGCATTTGACAAAATGTGTATGTGCAATACATAGCCAAGGGTTGAGAGTGAATAGGAAAAATAACATTTACAAGAACATATACATTATTAATGCTTAAATATACAATGTAAACTTCATTGTAAATGCAGAAGTATATGAAAGCACATTGCGCAGCTCACAGTGGTTTAAGATGTTACCACAGTGTAATACAATCAACATGTGAATGTTGCATGGCTGTACTAAGGATGGAAGGGTGTGTTAATCACACTTGCTTCACTTCTGTTGTATTAGGGTAGCATCAAATATATGTTAATCCATCATATTGTGGAATAGAACCACCACTATAGTAGAACTAAGAACTAGCATAGCATGGTGTGACAACCTTGCTCTGGGTCAGTAATCAAGGAGCCTTAATCCTTACCACTGACACCAGTGAGGGATGTTCACTTGGAACAAAACTGGATACACACAGTATTCCCAAATGCAGCTCTCTGCATCAGGCATACTTTCCCTTAAGAGCACACAGGGAACACACTCAGTCCTGCAGATGGGTTTCCCTCTCTGTCTTTCCAGACCCCCAAATAAGAATCCCCAATGACATAGCTGTAGAGTTGAATCCTCAGCTGAGTGTTCCAAGCCAAGTTCTCCATCACCCTCTCTGCAAAATCAATGCTGTGTGTCCCTGGTCCAATTAGCTGACACATACATTCTTTGAGATTTGATTTTCACACACACACACACACACACACACACACACACACACACACACACACACACACACACACACACACACACATATACACACACACACACCTGGGAAAAGCTGGCACAGATTTATCAGCTATGCCTCCCTCTGCCCAGACTATAAGTTAGATACTGCCACCAGAATACTCCAAAGCTAGCTACTCTAAGGGTCTTGTAAGGGTATCCAATTATACTGAGTAAGATTAATACTAATGCAAATGGAAGTGTTTGACCAATGCAGCAAGGCTTTCAAGAGCGGCCACAGTGTCACCAAATAAATATAAGTACTCTCAAAGGTTAAAATGTTCTGTAAAAACATGCCACAATGAAAAGTTTAAATATAATTAATAATAAATAGTAAAAGAACATAAAAATACTAAATATCTATTTACAGTAAACACCAGAGTTTCATTCACAGGAAATATTAAAAATAACACAGATGGAAAGATTCACACAGATACAGAAAAACAGTACTTAACTAATCTTACTATATTTTTCTGAATGATCTAAAGAGTTACTATTCTCTGATTCACTTACTAGACCAAGGCAATATGAAGTAGGTGAGTGGTCCCCCTATGTTAGTTGTGTGGTCTTCCTTTTCAAGTTTCACAAACAGACTACCCTGAGACTTCAGTCTCATCTAGTATTAAAACATAATTTCAGTGTTGAATTACAGAATGACATCACATGCATCTGCTCATCTGACTCTGGTTTTCACGCTACCCCCTTTACTAGAAACTAAACCAAAATCTAACACATATGTGCTACCATGCAAACACACACACACACACACACACACACACACACACACACACACACACACTTTGCTAAGATGTGTTATAGTATCTGGATGCTATAAAACCATTTCAAAACTTCCACCCTTCCAGGGTAGCAACTAGTTCACCCTTAAGGACAATACAGTAGGATCGCTAGTCCTGGTTTTCACAAACAATTTGTCCCTGGCTGCAGTCAGAACTGTAAGTCAAAAAAGTCAAAGTCAAAAGTAACTTTATTGTCATTTAGATCTGCACAAGTGTAGATTAAATGAGATTTTGTGCAATCAACTCATCGTGGGACAGACAAAACAGAAACTACATACACAGAAAGACATAATTTAAAACAACATGTAATAATACCACCACCATCTTGTAAATCAGTTCTACAGTTAAGTATATAGCTATATATATTCCTAGAAACAGACACATGTTAAGACACTAAAACACACATCTAGCAGGAAAGTTCCAGTAATAGTATTGCACGTGAACTATGTACCACATTATAGGTGAACAAGCACATAGCAGTAGCAGCTGAAGAAAGAATATTGCACCTGGGTTAGTAATATAAATTATAATGGTTGGCTGGGCTTAATAAATAATAGATAAAATAGCACATATCGAATGGGAAGTCCCAACATCCTTACCTGTCAATGATCAGACCTAATGTTGGAGTTAAGAAGGCTGATCACCTTTGGATAAAAACTGTCTTTGAATCTAGTTGTCCTGCATCAAATACTGTAGTATCTTTTACCTAATGACTGTTTGCAGGATGAGTTGAGTAATTTAGTATTTTGGTGGCTCTCTTTAGGCTCCTTGATGTATAAAGATCCTGAATTATGGGCAGACTTGTGCCAGTTATCCTCTCAGCAACTCTCACCACTCTCTGCAGGGATTTCTTATCTGCGACTGAACAGTTCCCATACCATACTGAAAAACTGGATGTTAGGATGCTTTCAATTGCTGCTCTATAGAAGGTGGAAAGTGCTGACAATGGTAGTTTCACCTTTTTGAGTATTCTCAAACAGTAGAGATGTTGGTGTACTTTTTTCACTATGTGGCAGGTGTTCCCAGACCAAGATAGATCATCAGAGATAGAAACTCTGAAGAATTTAGTACTGTATACCCTTTCCACCATCTCGACATTGATCAACAGCAGTATATGGGGTGTTTGCCTCTTCCTGTAGTCTACCATGGTCTCTTTTGTTTTACTTACATTCAGGACAATGTTATTTCTTGCACACCAGGCAATCAGTGTGCTAACATCTTCTCTGTATGCATTCTCATCCTCTCTCCTGATGAGACCCACTACTGTGGAGTCATCAGCAAACTTGATGATATGATTTGTACCAAATTTTGTTGTGCAGTCATGGGTTAGGATTGAAAACAACAGGGGGCTGGGAACACAACCCCAAGGATCACCTGCATTAAGTGTTATGCTCCTAGAGGTATTCTTGCCCACACAAACCTTTTGTGGCCTGTTAATCAAAAAGTCCAGGATCCAATTGCAGAAGTGCTTGCTGATACCCAGATGTACTAGCTTATTGATCAATTGCATAGAGACAACTGTGTTAAATGCTAAGCTAAAGCTGATGAATAGAATTCTCACATAGCTGTCCTTGCTCTCCAGATGTGATTGCTATTGCATCAGCTGTGGATCTGTTTTCTCTGTAGGCAAACTGCAGTGGATCAAAAGTTGATGGTAGTTCCACAGACAGGTGTTTCTTGACTAGCCTCTCAAAACATTTCATAACTGTGGATGTTAGTGTACAGACCTGAAGTAATTCAAGCTGGAGGGTGAGGCTTTTTTGAGTAGAGGGATGATATTTATTACTTTGTAACAAGAAGGAACCTTTGCTAGGCCAACTGAGGTGTTAAATATATCCATGAGTACTATACATAGTTGGTCTGCACAGCTCTTTTACACCTTACCCAAGATATTATCTGGACTGGCAGCCTTTCTGGGATTGACCTTCTGTAGCACCCTTTTTACTTCCATTCGGCTAAGGCTGAGTACCGCACCATACTGCTCTGTGTGTAACCTTTGCACAGTTGTGGTGTTCCTCTCCTCATATTTTCCAAAAAATGTATTCAGCCTAAGAAGTCAGTGATGCAATCTTTATGGCCTAAACCAGGTAATTTAATTTCAGACTATTTTTCAAAGTTAGCTGGACTGAGATTAACCTCTTTTACAATATATTCATATCAACAGTTACAATACAGTCTGATATATAGGTATATTTCTTTTCTGTCCAACAGGACCCATTGTTGGTACATTTTTAACACAACAAAATAGATTTACAAATACATTTTCAACACAAGCACCTGTAGAAATCAGTTTGATATACAAATGACATATAATTCTTTACAAAACTCCAGCTAGCTATGCTGGCATATGTTACACATACACTGCCCTACTTCTCCTGGCATAGCTGGCAGTACCTCACATCATTACATATGGCATTAGCTCATGTCGCTGCAGCACTCTCATTTAATTTCTTTGAACTTATAGTGTCTTGAGTGTTCTCTCAAAAGTAAGTAGTTTGGTCTATATTCCTAATTTTCTCTGGGATATTATTTCAAATAGCTGGAATTATTTTTGAGAAAGTTCTTTCACATATACTATGTGTGATTAGAGGACTATATAAATGGATGGGTCTATGGTGAATTACCAAAATGACATTCCACTTCTCTGAAACACTATTACAATGAAACCACTAACTGCTGAAATCCTTTCCCTGTGAAAGGAACCACTTGGCTACTATGGTGAACTTTGCCCTTTCTTCAGTGTAGTGCAGTCTCAGAGTTGGTATATTTAAGTAAACGGAGTGTGGGGGGGTGAAGCTCCCCACATGGGGGGGTGTGGGTGAAGCCCCCCACTTGGTTGGGTTTAACTAGGGTCCATTTAGAGTTTTTCATGGTGGCCAAGTGGTTCCTTTCAAAGGGAAAGGATTTCGGCAGTCCATGGTTTCATTGTAATAGCATTTTGGAGAAGTGGAGGTGGCCAACTTGGGTTTCGTTGAAATGTCATTTCAGTGATTCAACATAGACCCAAGTGAATAAAGCCATTATTTCTAACAGTGCAGCATTGCTTTCTAAACTGCAGCCTGCTGAGGACTGGTGGACAGTAGCCATCATTTAACATTGTGTAGATAAGTGTATTAAGAAGTAAAGTAGCTCTAGCTGTGACAGGTAGCTGATTGTTTGAGTTGAGAGTAGGGCAGTGATGCCCAGCTTGTTAAGTAGGTTTATGAATCCAAGTATTTTATTCTCAGCTGACTGAATGAGTATAGTACTGTGTGCCGACAAAAGTACATCTAAAGGGAGGCAGTATTTCACTCATGTTGTTGGGAGTACATTTATGGAAATGGCTCACTAGCCTCTGTCATCAACAGATTAGATATTTTGTATGATACTTTAAAGTATAAAATAAAGTATAAAATATATTAAATAAAAATGTGTTCATATTCACAATTACATTGTGGCAGTCAACAAGTTAAGTGCCACAATACACTTGCATTACTTTAATTCCTTATTTATAAGTTCATAGGTGTTCACTGATCTAATGACTACAAGGGCCTTTTCAAGCTTAGTCCTGCATCCCATATCTCTGACAAGTACTGGTACCCTTGATAATTGTAAGCAGGGGCTTGGGTGGTAAAACATTTACAAGCAGGGGCCTGGGAGATAAATCATTTACAGGTTGCCTGTGTCCATTATAGACATAGGTGCCAAACCAGGGATGAATTTCCTGTTCCCCACACAATTGTCCAGGTTACACTTGAACTGGGTTAGGAAGCAACTCCGCTTCTTATGGATGGAGAGCCTTTCCAGAGAAGGGGTAGTCTCTGGCATACATACCTGCCTGTCCAGCAGGTCCTATTTATATCACAGGTAAGGTTGAAGTCTTTGGAATGGATAATTCTGGTGCTGCTTGTTTAGTGGATATGCAGGAGCTCCATCAGAGTTGGGTCTGACAATGCCTTGTATGCCAGGCATAGATCTCCCCTCAACACCCTGTAAGAAACAGAATACAGGGATAGGGCTTTGAGGTGGTCTACATAGGACATGTTTCTTATGCCCTGTATTTGTTTAGTGAGGAATCTGTTGTTGGATATGCCTGGTTAGGTACATACCAAAGGGGGTATGATAGATGATACATGATAGATCTGATGAATGCCGAATACAGTGAAACAATGACTTCCTTGGACCTAGATGCCATTACTTTGTTTATAAGTAGCACAACATAGAATGATTTCCTCACAACTGCAGACACGTGATGGTCAACAGCTAGATTACTTTCCATGTGTGTCCCCAAGTCCCTGACTACCAGATCAACTCTTAGGGTGTGTCAATATGATAGTTACCAGGGGTGGGTGACTTTTGTAAACTTTTTTATTAAACCATGGCCCAAATAAATTTAGTGTATCCCTCAGTGGTGTCAAATGGAACAAAGTGAGATACATCCATAGACTTTAATGGACACATCTTTGCACAAGAGAGACTGATGCATCCATTAAGGTCTATGGATACACAACACACTTTTCCTAAGTTAACATCACTAAGGTTAAAGTTTTCTGCTTAGCTTCAATGACAAAATTGTGGGAAAACTAGTATTATTAATAAATGGTTACCTAAAAGAAGAAGCCAAAAATGTTCACTGACAGAGCAAAAATGCTGTTTGACACTTCGTACACCACATACTATGATGGCAAGGTACATGTTTTTTTTTAAGAACAAAGCACTTTAAGCTAAGTTAATGCCTTGCTGACCTGAGCTTCAGTGTATTGGTGGAACGATAGGGCTTGGTCTGAGATTAGCCATAGGTACCTCTGTTGATTAGAGATAACAAGAAGGGTGTCAGAAGGTCTGTAATGATGATGTTAGGATGCAACTTAGGTTTACATAATGGCTTGCTAACAGAGAAAATTAAAAAGCCTACTTAGGCAACTAAAAGGTAAGAATACAATTTCTCCACTGCAATTTTTTTTGAGATTCTGCATCACTGTTAGCAAACCATTATGGATTTCGGATCACCTCTGGACTAACTATAAGAATTAGAAAAGGGACATTATTGACTTTCTTTATAGTGCTCACCACTGCTTTTAACACGGTGAAGAGAAATAAGTTATGCAAGATCAGGCAGAATAATCAAGTTCATATAGCTCTAACTTGTGTAATTAGGGCTTAATAGCAAAATAGCTGTCTACAGGTGAGAAGTTATTTGAGTTATGGAGGGAGGAAAAAATAATGCAAGAAAGAGAGAGATATGGTAGGAATGTCTTCCTGCCCCCAGTTCTACACTGTCTGTGCAGTAGCCCTTGTTGGATCTTGTCTAGATTTCCTTAAAATTCTTAGGATGAAGAGAAGGGGTATAGTATGTGAGGATGGTAATGTAATTTATTCCCTTCTGTGAAATCTTAGGTATAAAGATTAATAAAGACAAAACAAAGCTCATTATTATCAGCAAGGAAAATGGGGCAGATCTATTACCCTATGCAAATTTATGTGTCTACCCACAAGTGGATTTGTGTCCATATCTTGAAGTAGCTTTTCATAATCAAAAAGTGGGCCAAGCATAGAACACTACAGTATTTACAGCTAGCCAGAGGCCTAAAGGCTTCATTAACTTGTATTAACATCCATAGTATTCATTGATTTGTAGAGCTCTGCAGAATAGACTGCAGAAGATCCTGTCTGAACTTTTGTGTACAACATATGTTTAAGGTCTAAGTTTTGAGATATTGAGATGTTAAATCTAACTGGCAGTTTATCTGAAAAGCTTCTGGAGCTGCCCAAGTCTTTTCACAGGCTTTATCAAAGATGGAAATTAGAGTTGTGATAGCTATTCAAATATGAAGACTGCTGTTTCAGTTAATGGATCAAAGTAACAGAGGATCTCCAGCATAAGTCAATATGATATGATTAGGATATTTATAATGTTATGTACTTTACTTAGGTCAATAAACGTTTATGCAAATATGGTTCTGAAAGTATGTGGAAATTCTGGTGGAAAGGGTTAAACATTTCATCAGCATTTAAAAAGAAGTTTTAGAAGGGGAAAATGCTGGTGTATGTTGAACTTGAACTAGAAAAGAAAGACATTAGGATAGCTGTTTTCCTTCTTTTGTCCAATATCTTAATGATGCAGAATTAAAATGCATATGTATTCAGTTTATTACATTGCAAGATTGTCAGTTATATTTAATAATCTAATATGAATTACAATATAATAATAATACCATCCAGTGGAAAACGTTAAGCAGAGAGTCAAGCTGTCTGGAACCGTGCCTATACAGAGAGGTTATAAAGGAAATCAGCTTCACTTTTTATTAGACTGCAGGGCCTTTCTCTCTGAAAAGGTACATTTTCTATCTAAATGTCTCTGTTGTAACCTTGGGGAGAATATATAATATAATAAACTCGAGATATTAAAAGCTTTCTTCTCTATTTCACAACGATATATGTTCTCCATATTATCATGCTACTTTATGAACATTTTTAAGATTAAGGATATCTGATAAACAAATCCTTGTCTTTCTTTCTTTATTGTGATTTGGATGGTTTAATGGTTAAGTTGAATAGAAGGAATGGTTTCTTATGCATTTTACATAAATTTTTATAAGTAATAAAGCAACAATTAATGTTAATGTTGCAAGAATATAATTTATTACTACACTGCCCACCACAACTGCGTCATGTTCTATATTATACAATCGGTGGTCATTTGGGGATAAAGACTCCAATGGAGAAAAAAATATTTTGTCAAGTTTTATTTTTCACTTAAAAATTATGTTTTATTTTGCAGGTCATCTTGAAAAAAAAATTGTGGCTGTCCATTTCATATTGCTCAACAGATATAGCCAGAGGGGTACACTCATGTGCATATCTCCAATGGGTTGTCCCTCTTTGCTGTAAAACGTGCATATCTGCAATGGGCTGTCCCTCTTTGCTGTAAAACTGTCTTATGTTTTGCTTCATTTTGCCTCCAGTTTCAGAATAGGGGCATGTTGTGTCATTAGCTTTCAGCTGATAAAGCTACAAATATAGTAGAGTAGTGGCTGAAGAAACACATCTAAATTAATTTAGCTAATATTTTGAAGCTGTTGTGTTTTTGGAAAAGAAAGTAAAATATAGTATGTATTGAGGGTCATTGCTGTGTTGGGTCTCTTGCTGTTGATGGTCACTTTATAGTTATAACAATACTACAACTGATTATCCTGCTCAAAAGGCCACAGATAACCAGTACAGAAACTGGTTCTTTTTCAATGATCAACCATATCTTTATACTGACAGTTATCACAACAAACAAACAGTAGGTTATCATTACAAAAAAAAAAACTAACCAGGCCTTACACAGATGAAAGAGTAGACCAATACAAATAAATTGTTTTTATACCAAGTGAGATGTTGACTGCTACACCATACCCAAGGACAAAACTTGAGGGTTCTGTCAGATCATATGGAAGTAGAGACGTAATGTTTATGTAATCTGTCAATCTCTTGCTTTTTTATAGCACAAGATGGACACCACTACTATACAGGTTAAATAAAGGGAAAAATATTACTATTTTATGTTCCAATGAAAGTCATGCAACAGGGAGAAGGGAAAAGGTAGTATGTGTGTACTGTGAATGTAAGGGATGGCATACTAATATGTGTACAAAGTTAAGATTTAAGCAGAATTATGCTAATATTAAGCAGGAGTGTTTTTCCTCAAGAAAGGTCTGTATTATCTATTTATCACAGCCACAGACTGGTGATTAATCTGAACACCTGCCAGATTTATTTGAATCAGTATAGCCCCTGTGGTGTTAGGAATTTCGTGGTAATCTTCAAAAATTAGACAAATGCCAAATACCCCAGTACCCATAACTCTGGGTAGCTAGAAAGTGGAAGATTTAAATGCCTGTTCAGTTGCTGTCTTACATTCAAAGCTGATATACTCTTTAAAAACATTTTCTTGCATCTAGGCATACTGAAAACCTTACTTATGTAAGAGATGAAAAGGTAAAGCTGAGAAAGCAATTTTATTTGCATTTCACAAGTAAAGAAATTCTGCATTTGCTTGTTTCATGGAACTCATGTTAGTCCAATGTTTCTCCATAAGCTATAGAAAAATAGCAGATTTTCTTGCGATAGCATGCAAATTACAAATGGAACTAAATGTATTTTCTTTTTAAACAAGCAATATGTATCAATTTAACTATTCCTGTGATGCTAGAATAATTTTTTACCCAAAAAGATAGGGATCATATGTAGCTCTAGATGTCCTGCTGTTTAAAATAACAGGCTTCAGTTATTTATCTTTATACTTTCAAAATAGATACTGAGGCACTTGCCTGTGTTTCTGATGTAAATTTCCTTAAGGTCAAGTACCAATCTATAAATTAAAGCTGTAGCACTGAATATAGTCCTTGGGCTGATAGGAACCCTTCTTGAACCTAAACCTTTTATTGCTGTAGTAATATCACCCTATACCAAATATTGATAAAGAACACCCTTATAGACATGATGTTAGACTCCACATGTATGCGGACACATGAAACTTCATATACAGACCAGTCACAAACAAAACTGAACAGCGTTCTATACAGATATTATGTGAAGGCTGGTGTGAAACAAAATACTGTAAACTATATATTTAGGGAACATGTTTCACAATGAATCAAGAAATGTGCTCCTTGAACCAAGTGAATAATATTTCATTCCTCTAACACCAGAGCGAAAATGTTATATTTATCTACTGTTTTCTGTATTTTCTGTTGTATCCCCTACCCCCCTTTTCATTTAAACAGGGAACACCGATATAAAAAATAGTGAATTTCATTTCTAGGTAGTATTTGTGGGCATTGATTTTGTTCATTCAGGTTTTAAAGTTTATTTACATCATTCCCTTTACTTTTTTTTTTTAAGTGTAGATTTGGGTTTAAGGAATTGGTTCGGTGAGGCATGATATTTTATTTTGGTGGGTCATTGCTAATATTTTGTGTATACAGTGTAGAAAATGTATTTCATTTTTAGTAAGCAATGTAAAACATAGGTAGTTCAGTTGAATTTTAGTACATGTGATGATGTACCAAGGATTAGAGAAACTATTGATAACATGCCAAGAAAGTATAATTTTCTGATTCTGCTCTGAGTGTACTTGACATAAAATATCTGCAAAGTATATCATATATGTTTTCATCACATCCTTTATCTATGGTCTGTTATTGCAATAAACACACACACACACACGCACGCGTGTGTGTGTGTGTATGGGACTCTGGCAGTTGGTTAAAATGCTCAGTGGTTGACATCTCTTTAATCAAATACATTTGATTAACTGGTGTGCGATATCAACAGTCCAATGGGTAGAGGAATATTCCCTTTTTCCAGAGATTGTGCAGTCTCAGAATTAGTATGTATAATTAGTGCTTCATTTTTGTGCATGTTGTTTACTTAGTTTTTCTTTTATTCCTTAATTTAATTGAAGATGAATAGTGAATTTAAAGTAATGTTTCTGAATGGTTGGCCATTTTTTTTATCTATTATGGTCAATGTTTTGACTGTTGGCATTTTGCCCTGTTGATATAAGTAAGTAGACAAAGATAGATAGATAGATAGATAGATAGATAGATAGACAGACAGACAGACAGACAGACAGATAGATAGATAGATAGACATAGATAGAGATATTAATACACTTATCTGCATCGTATGTATTTATCTATATCACCTGCCCAACCAATAAGAAACATTACTTTGAAGTCAGTATTCAACCTATATTAAATTAAGGAAGAAAAGAAAGTCTAACTACACAGCAGGCATTAAAAAGAAACACTAGAAGCTTCTGCAAGATTAAACTATCTAAAAATGCATGCAAACTATAAAGCAATAAGACCCTCACTACACTACTAAAATAATATAAAAAATTACATGAAATCTTAAAAATACAATAACAATCTCCTGAGAACTTGAGCAGAAATCTATCCATATAAACTATGTAAACCCCTGTTCAGTGTACAACTTAAACAAGCAACCATAATCACAATAGAAAACAGAAATTCAAACTAAAACTCACAGTATAAAATGGATACATAGAATATGTAGATCGTGTACGATAAGATAGGATTAAAAAACTTGATCTCATAACTCATGGTGACTGTCTCATGATGCCTTTTCACCCTGATTCAAAGCTGGTTTAACTTTTGCATGTTTCTTTAAGGGTTAAGCTAGTACTGTCTAGCTTTATAAGTTAATTTTGTGTTTTAGTTACAGTGATATGATTTTGTGTAGAGTTTTGCATTCACTTTAATATTTTTCCTCCAGTGTTGTCTTCTGATTGGCTATTTGTAGTTATAGTTATTATTATTTTTGTTATTATTATTATTATTATTATTATTATTATCTTCATTATTATTACATTTTGTTTTTGCCTGAATGATATCAGTGGCTTTGTGGTCTGTAAGCCCTATTCACAGTTAGTGTTGCACAGGGGAACACATTTGGTATGCAGTGTACCTGCATTCCAAAGCCTTGAGCAATTCAAAAATTATTGATCATACTGGTGTAAGACTACATACACGGTATCATGTGTGGAATATATATGGAATATAAATGGAAACAACCATGCTCCCTGATCATACAAGATTCAAACAGCCGACACCTCTGGAGTGCTGGCTGATCCCAATGGGCTAAGCCATGAAACATCAGTTACATGCAGTGCAATGGTGCTGAACTTCTCAGTGCAGTGCAGCCATTCTCTGTCCTCTGTAACATATTGTTCAAAAGACAGTGTTCAACAACGTATTAATACTATTCCATTAACAAAATCATCCAACACTTCATCTGCATGGTAGAAGAATGTCTACCAGCAAAGATGTCTGTAATGGTGCAGTCAGACCTACCACCATAGCCAGCCTTACTCCTCAATACAGTAATGCTTGCATCAAATCCCTCATTACCATAATACGAAATATTCTACCATCATATTTAAATGACGTAGAGATGATGGCAAACAGGACAGTTGTGACTATTTTCTTCTAGTGTACGGTGCTGTACTGTGCTGCGCTATACTTCACTGACATGCCACAGAGCACAGTACAGTAGCTGCCTGGCTGTCAGTGGTGGGGGAAGGAATAAATGGGCACAGGAGCTCTTTGTATACAACTGTATATCATGCACAGCTACGCACATTTCATAACGTACAGGGAAGGGTTGCACATCACCTTTATGGACTATGATATATGTCAATGAATCACTATCCAGAGTGGCAGCATTCCAGATATAGTGTTCAGATGACTTGTAGTCCTCAACGTACTGTTCCATTTTGGTTTTCCTAGAATTGTTCACATGTCAGAGACTTGAAACTGCATCTTTAATATTAGCAGATTCTCATGCCTTAACTATTACTGGGCAACCCCCTGTCCCCTGTGTGGGAGGTTGGCTTCTCTACCTGCCACACATGTAGGTATGCACTTTAAGGTCACACAACAGTGGGGAAAGGGCAAACAGATGGCATTAATATCTGCTTGGATTCAAGCAAATGAAGTCTGAGTCATTGGCACATACACATTTCAGTTACAAACTTCTTTTTGTATTGTGACTGAAACTTAGTTATGGTGTTTGCAGACCACAGTGAAAAATGTTTGGTGAAACAGACAAAGTGATGGCAAACGCTTTGTGATGCTAGTAGAGGGGTGTTAAAATATCTGATACTTTGGCTCAGATTAACATTTTATTCTTACCACTGTC
Organism: Protopterus annectens; assembly: GCF_019279795.1. Lineage (NCBI taxonomy): Eukaryota > Metazoa > Chordata > Ceratodontiformes > Protopteridae > Protopterus > Protopterus annectens. The sequence continues at coordinate 395,381,638 of NC_056749.1, forward strand.
ACTCTTCTTTAGGTTTTATTTATTTATCTATATATGTATAGATGTCTAAAGTCATACTAGATATCACGGAGCAACAAATCCATGTTTCTCATTTCAGGATATGCATTTTTTTATTTAAGTGCATCTTGTGTGTCACATCAACACATTTGTCCATATCCTATGTATATCATCAATTTCACTCCAATTAGAAATGCTACTCCATAGTAAGCTAAGGAAACAGAAAAAATGCACATACTGCATATATTAAAATAAATACTGGAATCATCCAAAACAGCTGTGACCACATAGATAAAATAATTAAATGGCATCACCAGCAAAATGAACCTGATCCTAAATTACAAACCTAAATAAGATTAAACTACCTAAGAAACATAAATAAACCATTAAGGTAAAAAGTCTCAACATAATACAACTACTCCACTGAAATGAACAAGAAATTTACATGACAACTTAAAAAGAAAATGTACATAAAAAAAACTACCATACAGAGAAAAAAAACTCCATTAAAACAGAATATACATTAAGAGACTAAGGAAACCATATAAAGGCCCATTCAATACACAGATAATGCAAACAATATAAACTAAAACAAACAGAAAAAGTACTGAAAGAAACAGGTAGGAGTATAGGTCATGTGATATATAAAATATTTTGTACTATACTAGTCATGATTCACAGAAGGTGATTCTATTCCAGACTTATAAGTTTGTGCACATACAGTGTGAGTGTATATATATATATATATATATATATATATATATATATATATACATACATAAATGCATATCTTATATGCATATTTCATGTACCACACTTTAACTCAAATAATTTGATCTCTCTCTCACCACACACAAACACTTTTATGTTTATATCTATATCCATTCATTTATAATAGTTATTGCTATAGATACAATGATAAAGAGCTACGTCATCAGCTCATTTGACACTACTTCTCTACCGTTTTCTCAAAATTGCTTGCACTCACGATCAGCAAGAAAGTCAACAAAAATAATTTAACATGAAGGATCTGCCCACACACCTCCTGATTTCTTAATATACAGCCTCTGAAGTTGTAACTATCTGTAGAAGGTATATTGACAGACAATTTCTGTATAAACTGGTGAGCATATGAGATGCGAGCAGCTGGCAAATATGTGAGAGACACCCTATGTAAGTATGTATATAGAGTTAGCTAGCTAGTGATATAGATGTGGGTGTGTATATATATATATATATATATATATATATATATATATATATATATATATATATATATATACATATATATATATATATATATATATATATATATATATATATATATGTATATATACATATATATATATATATATATGTGTGTGTGTGTGTGTGTATAAATTTCAGTAGACCAACAGTCAGAACACCAAGATGAGAAGCACTAAGTTTCACATTAGCGAAACTTCATATTACCGAACTATGAATGCCCAACACACCAAGCTGAGCGGAACAGGAGATCCTCTCATCTGCACATTGTAGTGCAATCTTGGAGTTGGTATCTGTAAGTAGCAGGGGTTTGGGGGTGCAGCCACCTGCAAATACATTAACTGGAAAGGTTGCTATTATTCGGCAACTGACTGACTACAATACTTCTTTTGGAATGTGTCAGTTTGGAGTGTCAGGCATTCGTAGTTCGGTAATGTGAAATTTTTGCTAATGTGAAACTTTGTAATTCTCATCACGGTGTTCTGACTGTCGGTCTACTGAGATTTTGGTAATCTCAAGTAGACCCATATATGCATATATATATATATATATATGTATATATATATATATATATAGATATAGATATATATACACACACACACACACACACACACACACACACACACACACACACACACACACACACACACACACACACACACACACACATATATATATATATATATATATATATATATATATATATGGATCTAGGACTAATTACTGAAGTCATGTTTCAACGAAACTGAAACGGTCGAGCACACTTTCGCGAAAGTCTGCCAAAAAAAAAAACAAAGACAAGATTTAAAAAAAAGGATAACAGTAATCACATTCATGCAGGGGGGGCAAGTCCTTCTGTACCCCCCACACACACCCTACTTTTATATTCTCACTCCGGGATTGCACAACAGTGGGGAAAAGGGAATATTCCCTTATCCCTACCGTGCCGTGATCTCAGCAAAAGCCATTTTCTCATGTTTTTTCTTTTTTTAGCTCAGTTTCATGAAAGTGTGCTCGCCCGTTTCAGTTTTGTTGAAACGTGTAGTCGATCATTAGTCCTAGACCCATATATATATATATATATATATATATATATATATATATGTGTGTGTGTGTGTGTGTGTGTCTGCGTGTGTGTGTATGTATAGCTGTACATAAATCTACATTCACATGCAGCCATAAATCCGAAAAATTTATATAAATGTTGACAATAAAAGGTCAGCTACATGTGTGGGCTCCAATAACTTCAGTCCAGTCTGGCCTTAAAGATGGAGTATGCATCAGGACAAACCAAAATTCCATTACAGGATTGTTGAGAGTCTAAGTATTTAAAGCAATTCCTTCATCTAAATAATGTTACTAAACACAAAATAAATCTAGTTCTAAATCCTCCTTCGTCAAAAAAAGAGACTGACTCCAGATCATTCCTTTTTACATTTTATTGGGATAAGTAACTTCTATTCTTGTAGACTTCTTCAAATCCAGAGTTTAAGGTAATGGAGTATTGGCAACACATAAGAATTCTACCATCTGTATCTGGAAAAGTCATCTTCAGATTCACAGTACATGAGAACAAGGAAAAAGTCCATTCTTTTTCATAAAACAATAAATCATCTGCAAAACATCTTTAAGTATACTGAACACAGTCCCAAAGTGTTCATTTACTCTCTCCCTCTGGACTGAATTTTTGCATGTCACCGATACTGAGCTCTGTCATTAGTGTTTCTTATTCCCCCGGTTGTTTCCATTCCAAAATGAGTTTAAGTATTTCTCCCTACAGCTGGCATTCCAGCTGGAATATTTGTATGGCCATCAGTCTCCTCTGTGTGTAATGCGAGTAGAATGTTTGCAGCACTTGGTGTTAAAGCTGAAGCAGGCACGTCTGCCAAAATACCCACTGACACCCTCCCTGGATAGAGTGCCAAGGATGCCTCTGTCATTATAAATCTGAAAATTCTTGCAGTATCAATACCTATGTTGCTGCTACTGCTTTTAGAGCAAGTAAAGACTAAATCAGTTGTGTATAATTTGCCACATAAAATCTGTGTATTCATTATTTCTATAAACCCTTTTCATAGACTTTAAGAATATTTAACATTTAACCTAAACATTCTTGATAGAATGCAAATTAGGTGAAGTTATAAGGGATGACTTTATGTTATTAACTTCAAGCAATTGTTCTCTATGTTTTCAAAAAAAAAAAATCATTCATTAATTTCATATATTCAGATCCAAAACATGAATCTAATATCAACCACTCTTCAACAATTCAGGATATTTATCATCATAATTTGGGATTTTTTAATATCTGCAGACCACAGGGAAATCATTTTGCTTTTTAATAAGCTTCAAATGTAAAACACTGCTATTGAGGCTATGTATGCAGAAACAAATTCCTTTCATGGGACTGCAATGTAGTGGAAACTATGACATTATCTTCAGAATCAGTCTCAAATTTAAATTCCCAAAATGGGCTCTTCGATAAATGGATTCACTGCAATAATTAACAGTTGCCACAAAGAACCATTTAATCGCTGGTATACTTGGTTCTTCATTTACAGTGAACAAACGTGACAGTGCCATAGCCTCACAATCAGATCACTTAGATACAAGTAAGTTCACTGAAAAAATGGAAAGGATCAAGTTTTACCACTACAGATTAGTATAAATACAATCAAAAACTAAATGCCATTTCACAATGTCAGCAAAATACATTTTTACAGCTACATAATTAATGTGTGCAAAACCAGCAAGCTTTCCTACAAGGCATTTTTTCAAGTAAAAAAAAAGAACCATTAAAGTTGTCTGAGGTGGAAAGTCTAAACATGCGTGTGAGTGTATGGTAATTCCTGTGCAAACATGATGCAGGTTACACCAGTGTAAACCTATTACCATGCAGACCAGCCAACTGGAATGCCCTCTGCACTGATACTCTTGATAGCAGCAAACCTGATGGGTAGGGTGGTTTATGCAGTGGAAAGGGGTACTGTGAAGGGAAAGCCACCTATGGTAAGGCTTTCCACCCAAAATAATCCATTCTGATCCCTGTGTGTGTGTCTTAGTCTATATGTTTTATTTACTGATGACTTTTGTAACATTTTTTATTTAAATTCATTAGCTGCTGGTATGTATATGCAACTACACTGTATTAGGAATTTTAGTCTCTTTAGTTAGTTTAGTTTAGTTACATAATTCATACTTTAGTTCAGTGTAGTTTTAGTCTTTTCCAGGAAGGTAGTAAATTTTGTGGAAATGGGTATTATATAGTTGTTAACTGCCCAACTGAATTTAGTTAGACACTGTTTTGTATGTTTTTTGTTATATTTTTTTTTCTCTTGAGGTACCTTCTGCATTGCTATGTTTTCTTTTACTGATCTCTCTCTTTTTTAAGATGTTCATCGTGCATACAGCTGCAGTAATCACAGATGGGTTCTCTGCCGTCAGGCGGGTCCTCGGTCGGCCGAATTCCAAAGTCTAGGTCCGGCGTCGGTTGTTGTCGCTTTCTTTCCTGACGTCAGTGAGGCAGGGGTATATAAGACACAGCCGACGCCATTTTCTTCAGTCTTTTTTGCCGTGCGGTGCCCGAAGCAGAAGCAGTTCGCAAGTGCCGGTCGGCCAGCTCCTGAATTTACGAAAAATTGGAAACCGAAGTCTTCTTTAAAGCTAAGTACCCCGTTGGGGAAACTTTTCTTGCTCCAGACCGATGTCAGAAAAAGTTAACAATTGCATTTCTTGTGGGAAGCAAATACCACATAAGGATTTCCATTCCCTCTGCATACCTTGTTTAGGCCCAGACCACGACGTCTTGGGCTGTCGCTTTTGCGCTACTTTCAATAAACGCACTATTAAGCGTCGGGCGGAGTTCGCCCAACACCTTTTTGGTAAAGCCTTTGATTATAAAATGTCATCGGAGACTCCGACTACCGTTTTGTCCAAAAAATGCAAGGGCAAGGACCGACACGCGAGGTCCGCGGTCTCCTCCAACACCACGCCAAAACTGGCTACATGTGGTCCGGTTCTCAGCGAGATGCCTATGCAGTCCCTGACTACCGGCGACACTTCTTTGGCGGTGTCTTCTGTAACCGAGACCGCAGGTACCTCGGCCCATACCCAGACTACAACCACCGAAGCCACTGTGAGCGTTGAGCCTCCTAATGTGGACAGGTCTACTTCCACCCATGGTGTCTTTAGACCCTCATCTTCCTTTTCCATTAAGGCCTTTACTAAGTCCAAATCAGCCAGGCATCCCAAGAGGCCTGTTGCACAGGGCCCATCTCCAGGCCCCATGCCTAAAAAGCAGATGCTTAAAATGGCTGAGGATTTAATTACTCTTATCAGGGGTTCCCAACCCCCTCCAGACAAGAGACCCAGAGTGGAGGAAGATTCTCCCTCTTCTGATCAGGGCTCCATTTTTTCAGAACATTCTGATGTAGAGGAGTACTCTTACTCCCCTTTTGAAGATTCTGATGCAGAGCAGTCCATTCCTTCTGTATCTCCTCCAGAGGATTTTTCTTTTGGGGAAACCTTGCACACCTTGAGGGAACACTTCCATTGGGAAGGCCAAGACTTTTCTGATTCCAAGAAAAGACTTAAGGAATTTCTTTTGTTACCTCAACACAGACCTCTGGCGATACCTCCTGTCTTGGACATACTTGATGATGTTTATTCGGAGGCTTGCCTTAATCCGGATTCCCTGCCTCCTGCCCCAGTCAAGCCTGATAGGTACTACAGAGTTCCTAACTCCCACCAATTTCTTTACAAAAGCCATAATGCTGACCCTGAAACCATTTCTCAAGGCCCCAAGGGAATGAAGGCCTCTACTGCTAAGAATCCACTACCTTCCGAAAGAGAGTGAAGATCCTTAGAAAGGTGGGGAAAAAAGGTATATACCTCGGCCACCCTAGCCATGAGGGCCTTAAATTGTCAGTTTCATATGCTTAAATATCAGCAGTTTCTGTTATCACAATTAAGAAATAAAATGTCTCAACCTGAACAACCAGATTTGAAGGAGTTGCAGGATATGATGCATAGTGCAGAACAAGTGGGTAAACACACCTTACAATGTGGCTATGATGCCCTAGAGGCCTCAAGTAGAGCTGCTGTTACAGGATCAGTCATTCGTAGACATGCCTGGCTTAGGGAACAAATCTTGCCTGATCATGTGAAAGCTAAACTACTAGATGCTCCTTTACAAAAGGATGTGCTATTTGGTACTAATGCTGAGGAGATACTACGGAAAATGGAAGAAAAAGCCAAATCTATGCAAACTGTCAAAGCTTTTCTACAGGTTCAACCACCACGTTTTAGCAGAAATTGGCCTTCTAAAAACTGGTCCTTTCCAGCCACAGACAGGCCCCAAAGAGGTAGATACAGGCGCACAAGGGGCAGAGGACAATCACAAGGATCATATAGAGGCAGGCAATGGCAAACTCCAGCACCAAGAGGTGGCGAAGACAGTGCACAACAATACAGGAAACAAACCCAATGACTTCCTCCTTTCCATGCCAAGTAAGTCTCAGCTGGCAGCACCCTTGGGAGGAAAGCTGGCATTATTTACAAGAAATTGGCATATTGTCACAACAGACAAATGGATCCTGGACGTTATAAACAGAGGATACAGATTTCATTTTCACACTCTTCCAAAAATGAGAGGCATGCCAAATCTGCCACACAATCAAAGGGCAGAGGCACAACTACAAATTTCAAAGCTCATAGACATGAAAGCTATTCAAGAGGTACCTACTCACGAACAAGGTCAAGGTTTTTATTCCAGGCTATTTCTGGTACCAAGGAAAGGAACCGACTGGAGACCCATTTTGGACTTATCCATCCTAAACACATTCTTACTCGTACCATAATTCAAGAAGCTCACATTACAGCAGCTTCTTCCCATGCTGGGCAAGGAGTTTTGGCTGGTAACATTGGACCTCAAGGAGGCATACCTGCATGTCCCAATCAGACAAAGCTGCAGAAGATACCTCAGATTTCCTGCAGGTTCAATTCACTATCAATTCTCTGCATTGCCCTTTGGCTTATCTACTGCGCCCAGAGTATTCACAAAATGCCTGGCATCAGTAATTGCCTACTGCAGACTTCAAAGGATACAAATTTACCCTTATTTGGATGACTGCCTGATCCAAGCAGACAGCAAGCACATACTTCTGGAACATCTGGCTTATGTAACACGGTTACTGAATTCCCTGGGATACACAGTCAACAAAGAGAAATCCAGGCTAACGCCATCTCAGAAAATAACTTTCCTGGGTGCCAACTTGGACACAAACACCCAGATGGCCTATCTTACACCAGAAAAACAGGGGCAACTAACTCAGTACTTCAAAATACTAGCAAATTGTACCAGGCTTACTGCAAGGAAAATCCTGCAGGCTCTGGGCTTCATGGAATCTTGCATTCTTTTAATCCCATGTGCAAAGTTGCATATGAGGAAACTTCAATGGTACCTAAAAAACCTATGGTCTCAACACAGCCACAGTTTGGAAACAATAATACCAATAATTCCATGTTTGCAAAAGGAATTTCTATGGTGGGCCCAAGCATGTCAAACAAACACAGGTCTCCCATTCTGCAAGCCTCAAGCAAATCAAGTCATCACAACAGACGCCTCAGATTACGCATGGGGGGCGCACATGACAGACAGGTGCATTCAGGGTAAATGGTCCCAAAAGAAAAAGCACCTTCACATCAATCATAAAGAAATGCTAGCAGTGATAAATGCAATTACTGCTTTCAAGGACCTCCTGCATCCAGGACAATTATTGATAAGAACAGACAACACCACAGTAATGTGGTACATAAACAAACAAGTAGGAACACATTCATACCCCCTGTGCAGACTAGCCATGACACTTTGGAACTTGGTTCTGGAATGGCAAATCGAACTTCAGGCACAGTACTTGCCAGGTTTGGAAAACATGCTGGCAGACAATCTAAGCAGAAATATGACAGATCCACACGAATGGAAGTTGCACCCTCAAGTGTTTACAAAGATAATCCAAGCGTGGGGGAGGCCAGACATAGATCTCTTCGCCTCCCACAGGAATCATCAATTGGAAAAGTTCTGTTCAAGGACCTTTCATCCAAAGGCCTGGAGAGTGGACGCCCTTTCATTCAGTTTGACAGCATGGACAGTTTACGCTTTCCCATCTCTGCCTCTTCTGCCCAAGGTACTCTTGAAAGCAAGAACAGACAGACCGAAGATGATACTGTTTGCTCCAGACTGGCCAAGACAACACTGGTACCCACTCCTGAGGAGCCTAACACATACTCCTCCCTGGTCCCTACCTCTAATGCCTCTTCTGCTGACTCAGCACAGCTACAAAACTCTTCACAGCCAACTGAAAACACTCAATCTCGCTGCATGGAAAATTCCTTAACACCACAACAGACCCTAATCCCCAAAGAGGTGCAGGATGTCATTTTGGAGGCCAGAAGGCCATCTACTAGAAAGGCTTACTCCACAAAATGGAAATGGTTTTGCTCTTGGAATGAGAAAAAAGGCCAGGACCCTAGAAAACTGAATTTGCCTCAGGTATTACAGTATCTAGCTGAGCTGCTGAACAGTGGACTTTCATTTTCCTCCATAAAAATCCATGCCTCAGCCATTTCTGCAGAATTCAACACTGATCCACCCTTATTCTCTCACCCACTCTTAAGACAGTTCCTCAGAGGGCTAAGAATATAAGACCACCAAGGAAACAACCAATGCCAGCCTGGGATCTTAATTACATTCTAGAAAAATTAACATTGCCTCCCTTTGAACCAGCTGCCTCAACAGATTTGCAATATTTGTCCTGGAAAACAGCCTTCCTTCTGGCCATTACCTCAGCTCGTAGGGTTTTGGAACTACAAGCCCTCATGGCTGTGCAGCCCTTTCTCATCTTCCATCAGGACAGGGTTTCCCTTCGAAACAACCCGTCATTTATGCCTAAAGTGGTATCCAGGGTAGCTTTAAATCAAGCCATACACTTACCTACCTTTTACCCCAATCCTCAAAACAAAGGGGAAAGGCTGCTACACTCGTTAGACATACATAGACAGCTACGTTATTATTTGGACAGAACAAAGCCTTTCAGGAAATCAGAACAACTTTTTGTGTCCTATGCTGTAGGAGCTCAAGGGAAGCCAGTTACCAAACAGACAATTTCAAAATGGATAGGCCACTGCATACGGTTTTGTTACTCCTATCATGGAAAATCTGTCCCTACAGGCATCAGATCCCACTCCACCAGGGCCACAGCTACCTCTACAGCCTTCCTCAGAGGAGTTCCTACCAAAGATATTTTGGAGGCAGCCACTTGGAGTTCGGTGCATACCTTCACAAAACACTACCACCTGCCTTTATATTCCAAAACTAGAGCAGGCTTTGCCACTGCTGTGTTGCAGGGCAATCTAGCTCATCCCAGTTCCACCTAGTGCCTACCACCCTGTGCGTAGCTTTGGGATTCTACCCATCTGTGATTACTGCAGCTGTATGCACAATGAACATAGTACAGTTTTGTACCTACCATAAATGTAGATGTTCGAGTCCTAATACAGCTGCAGTACAGTTTTCCCTCCCTCCTTCCCCTCTTGGTAAAGGCCTAGGGCCTAACCCCTCTTCATACAACCTGATTGGGTTATCCTTCTATGGTATTTTTGCTTGCAACTACTGATTTTTGATTATATTGCATTGCATGTATATAAATATAATTTATGTATTGCCTTCCTTCTGGAGGCACCTGACATCTGGGGCAAGAAAGACTGAAGAAGATGGCATTGGCTGTGTCTTATATACCCCTGCCTCACTGACGACAGGAAAGAAAGTGACAACAACTGACGCCGGACCTAGACTTTGGAATTCGGCCGACCGAGGACCCGCCTGACGGCAGAGAACCCATCTGTGATTACTGCAACTGTATTAGCACTCGAACATCTACATTTATGGTAGGTACAAAACTGTACTTTTATTTGCATGTGGCCGTTTTTAACTCATTTCATTCCATATCTTTGTCTAGTCTATTTCTGTGTGTGTTTTAATTCTTTTTCAGTTTCTTTATGGTTGCCGTTTTATAGATAGATGAGCCTATTTTTATATTTATTATAAATCTGTTCATAGATTAGTACCAGACTAATTGCTCTAGTGGGCTATTTTAAGCCTAGCCAATTACCCTGTGTAAGAATCAAACCCTGCACTTCGTGTCTGTAAGGTAAACACCTAAACCATTACATTACACTCCCTTCCTCCCACCTGTTGAAATGTGATTTATTTACCATAATGTACTTTTTAAATTAGTATTATGGAAGTCTTGTGGTCTGTATTTTTGAATGACTGTCTCTGGGGGCTTGTGGTCATTTTCTGCATGTTTTAATGATCTTTGCCAATAGTACACAAGGCTTAATGCAACTGTTTTGTAGAGGGACCATATATTTTTATTAACGGCCATTTAGCTGTATTTTTGTACAGTCCTTGAAAGTGAATGATAGTTTCTTTGACTTTTATTTTTAGAGTGCATTTTTTTGTGAAAATTGCACCTCTTTCAAGTGGTGGCAGTATTTTTGTGTTATTTGTGCTGTCATATGCTTCATGGTGTGCTAACCTGGCACTGCAGTTGCATTTCCTTTAATTTATCATCATAGTGTGACCAATGGAATGGAACAGGCTTTCAGCACTGATGGCCTTTGTCCTTTTCCCCATTATTGCATAACCATAGATTTAACATACTTCAAGGAATGTGAGAGAGCATTATGGGGACTGCATCCTTGGAAGACACTGCTTTTAGTATGTCCTTTTAGTATTCTGCTCAAACTTAAATTTGTCCACTGAACAATGTGGCTTCAGTCAGTTGAGTACATTTCATTGGCCTTCAGATGTTTGGCATTTAAATTCCTTTTTTATTTGTTTTGGGGTAGAATTAATACTTTGTGAGGTTGCGGTTTTGTGTTTATGTGCAATATTAGTGTTAGACTGCAGAGGCTTAACGGTGTCTCAGATAAGTTAATTAGCTCTACACATTAATGATGCAGTAAAGTGGCAATGCCTTCTGATTATTCAGCAAGAGAGGTGCCTGCTGAAAGTCCAACGGCCATAACTGTGATCCTTGAAAATGCAAGAATACAATTGCAAATCTGAGGGAACATATACTAATTCTGAGATATTGGAGAGTCCCCCTATACCAAAGTACTGACTATTCGAGTCAGTATTCACATAGTATGAATGTGGGAGGTACAGGCCCACCATTAGGGCACAGGGGGTGAAGCTTCACCACAAAAATACCTTAATAGTGTAACAGTGAGTCTCACAATTTACTGTCTTTTTCATCAGAATCTGTTTTTTTTTAATTTTCAAAGTGTTGAGACTCATGACATCTGGTCTTACACTTCCAATAGGAAGTCAAAAGAAGCATTAATAAAAGTGTGAAGGTGGAGGCCTGCAGATGCAATGCATATAAGCGAAACAACTAGTAGGTCAGCATTTCATTCTACTGTTTAGCTAGAGCCATGCTTGGGATGGATATATATGGTTGAAGTTAGGCTTGTCAGAAGCTCTCTCTGTTCCTTTTGGTGATTCATTCCATTGGTTCATAGGATTGTAAGATGTTATAATTTAATTTGGGAAGGCTTCAGGGATTTTGTGTGCTTCCTTGCATTATGAATGTTTGTGTGTGTGTGTGTGTGTGTGTGTGTGTGTGTGTGTGTGTGTGTGTGTGTGTGTGTGTGTGTGTATTTGAGATGTTATGGAAACGTAAGCCTGTGACTGGGTTCAAGTTACCTGTGGGTAAGTGAAAGTGAGAGAGATGTTACAGAAATGTATGCCTGTGGTTGGGTTTGAGTGTACCTGTGGGTAAGTGAAAGGAAGGATTTTCACTTCCAGACTGGTGGATAGTGGAGCCGATAAAGCTTTTCTTTTTCCACATTGTTGTGTGATTTCAGAGTTAGTATATACTAAGTAGAGGGGGTACAGGGTACATTCCCTACATGCATATTGCAGGAGGGTTTGCTCCCCTACAAAAAACAAAATGGACATTTTGATTACCCATGTACTCAACTGAATTTTTCATTATGGTGCAATTGTTTACATATTCATATAACCACCATTGAAAACACGGGCACAATGAAGATGTACAGACTTCTCACATTAGACACAATAGCCAAGAACTGAATATGGATAAATAGATAAATAGTTAGAGACATACACACATGCATACATGAATAACAGAGATATAAACATTCACACATGCACACATAGGGAAATAGACATACACAGATAAGGACAGAGACAGATACGTGTCCTTGCTTCCTTCTCTAAAAGATAGTATTTTATGTCAGTCCTGAATAATACTTGTTGTGCCTTTTAGTTCCACTTTCTTTTGATATTTCATAAATTGCATCCCACCCAGTTTTTCCCTTGAAAGTGGATCATGTTCATACCTCTCAACCTGTAAACATCAAAAATCTTGACAAAGGCCCATGAAAAATAGGTACAAATCTGTACACATATTAACATATAATTTACATACATAATTATGTAACCCTGCCCACACTGGTGGAATCATGGGATGCCAACTTTTAAACGTAAACTGAAGAACAGACAAAATAAGATCAGGAAACACAAAATAACCAGAAAAGTAGTGTTTTATTTATATTAATATTTGGTTAATCTGCACAGGTCCCTTCCACTTATTAATAACCTGATCTGGCCTCATACTAAGACACTTTATAATAACTGTACAAAGAAAGCACCATAAGCCATTTAATGTCTGACCTAAAGCAAATCAGAGTCCAAGAAAAGGAAAAAGTGTGATTCAATTTCCATTACACTATTCAAATGCCTGCCTAGGCTACAATAAAGATTAATAATGATAAATATTGTAAACATATAGAAGTTGGACAATGACTGGATCAATGATTCCTGGATCCCTAGGTTCACAACAATTTACTCTACCTTGTAGATTATTTTACTTCTACAGTATTAAGTCAACAGTCCAAGGCTTCAGTCCTAACAGTTAAAGATGTATCACCATGATCGTCCAACAATCCGACCTCAGGATTGAGAACAAAAGCCCTGCTTTCACTAGGACTATCTTGTTTCAGACGTTACCATTACATTTCAACAACAAAACATGGGAATTATTTTATTTAGATCCCAGATCATGCAAGTGGGTGGGGCGGGAGCAGACTATCTGCAAGCCTTTCTGCAGAATGCTCCGTGACAGTGAGCCTCCTTTTCCTACTCTACTCTTCCGCTGCGGGTACTTCTGAGAATTAAATCACAATCCATAAAATAACCAAGTCTCTAAACTGTTCAGTGTATTTACAAAAATAACAGTGTCCTTCAAGCAACAAAACAGTAAACCTAAGAGCAAATAACTGTGCACTTTCCACTTCTCTTACAGCACACTATGAGTATTGTATTTTTATTAACAACAGCTGTGTTAAGCTTGGACTGTTGCAACATTTTATATTGTATTGTGTGTGTTGGAGCTTTTCTCCCCGGGCCTCTACTGAAAATGGACATGTATCCAGGTAGACTAGCCCGGTCAACAAATGTAAAATAAATAAATAAATAAATAAAATCCCAAACATCTTAAAGAAAGCAAATGTACCAATCTGAATAACCTCCATTCAAAGGGTAAATAAAACAAGTGAAACGTTTGCAATTAAAGCTCAGTTTATTATACACATTTTAATTAATCACGCTAACTATTGTTTACCTGACACAACAGCCAATCTGTAGACCTAAAATAAGTTATAAAAGTCACATTTACAAAATACCTGCTCTCCTTCCAAATAAAGACAACAAGGCAGTGCAAACTGCTGACCTAAACATAAAAGACTACTGCTCTGCAAAACAGAGAACCCAGCAAGGGTCTGGAATGCAAACATCCCTTCTATGTGCGCTTTTTTTTCAGTTCAACAATATACCTAGCATAACTGCAGAAATTTACAAATCACAGCTCACCATTTTACATTCAGTTTGGCTGTTTACTACCTGGTTTAATTTAATGGTGATTTTCAATAATAAAAACTTTTTGCAGTTTCAGAGAGGAAACCGAATAAAAGATCAGCAATTTGGAACTTAACATCTGGGCAGTTTAATAAAAAAAAAAAAAAAACTCTCAAAAAACTCTTTAATTTCAAATTTATTTAATAAAACAGCAGTAAAATGAGGTTACCTATTGCAACCGCGAAAACTACAATTGCGCGAACACGGAAATGTCAACACATATTGAGTGAACCGCGATAACACCGAATGTCCTGAAGCGTGAAATTTGAAATGTTGAATCAGCATAGTTGGCCCTTCTCCAGTATAGCTCCTTAAGGTAAGTGTGCTGTAGTTACGGACCTTAGGGTTAGGGTGCAGGTTAAGCTAAGTGCATACATAGTAATATATGTAAGCTTTAGTTTAGGGTTAGAAGTAGGGTTTTGTTAAGTGGATGTGGATTATTTATTTTGCTTGGATAAGTAGTACGTAGTGGGTGGTGGGGTTGGCCAACTATGCCGATTCGACATTTTGAATTTCGCGGTTCAGGCCATTTGGTGTTTTCGTGGTTCGCTCAATATGTGACGATGTTTCCGTATTCATATATGTGAGGATTTGCGGTTATGATATAGACCCATAAAATTATGTCTTCGTTTTATGTAAACTAAACTTTATTAAAATATTTTAACCTCCAGAAGATATCATAAACACATAACAGTAACACATTACAAACTTAAAACTTCTTCGCTTACTGCAAAATATAACTAGATTTAGTGCTGTATAATTAATATATATATATATATATATATATATATATATATATATATATATATATATACACACATATATATATATATATATATATATATATATATATATACACATATATATATATATATATATATATATATATATATATACAACCATTACTAAGGAACAAACGAATGGCTTGGCTTCACTGCATGTGCTGGATAAAAAACAAACACAGTAGTACACAGCACCTGAAGCCCTCAGCCATATTCCGATAGGTTGATAAGCTGCACACAACACTGACACACGCCCCGCACGTGATGACATCAGCAAAAATTCAAAGCGAGAAATAAAAAGACCGGGAAATTCAAAAATTAAAGGGGCCACATGGGAATTCACGGCACCACATTATTTTCACCTCAAAACCAGTAAAAAACGAGTAATTCGGTATGGTTGAGAGCTGTGGTCATGTTTTTGCTGTATGCACTTTGTCATCTCTCATCCAGCATGTATATGTCATAAATGTTGAACATGTTCTCATATTTCAGTCTGCTCCATCCCAGATACTATAATCATAGCTTTCTTTACCACACCCTCTATCCTTATAATTTATTGTCTTTGTGTGACCACTAGAATTAAACACAGTAATTTACATGTGCTAAACAGTGTGTATAAAAAAGATGGATCAAAATAAGAAGTAGCCTGCAAATTTATGACCACACACCAGTACATCCATAATCTACTCCTGCCAACCTGCTTTTCAGGTGAATAAAACATAAAACCTGCAAATCACCCCCCCCCCCTCATAGCTAAAAAACATCAAAGTGCATTCCCATGCATTACACTTTCAGCATTTCTCTGTGAATAAAGACCCAAATAATACAACTTCTTGGTCAGTGTTAGTTTTAGTGCTGGTGGCAATCAGGCTGTTATTGCTCAGTAGTAATAAATGCAAACATTACAAAGAAAACTGATTCCCTTAAACTATTTTCATACTTTTTAAAAGAAAATAAAACACATGCACACAGAACTACCATTAACTGCTAATATTTACAGAATTTTAAAAAATAGTCAGGTAATACAGATGTACTTTGTAGAATATGAATGGCCAAAGTATGTGCTTAAGGAAATTGAGTACGTGACAATCTGTATGCATTGAAATGAACTTTGTACTTCGAACTCTGAGTAAACTGTGAATAGTGGAAATGTACTGAAAAACAGGAGCCTGCTTGAAAGCAGGAAATGTGCCTTATATGGAAGTGTATCCGATTTTCTTTTTCTGCCTAGAGATGTAGTAATGTGAACTGCTTCAAGCTTACGGGTAAACCATTGATTGGTTAATTGTCTTTTGTACTAATTTAATTGGTCTAGTTTATATTGTTGTACTGTCAGCAGTATCACCAACATATAAGCTTATGCATTCCTTTGTTCAGAGAGTCTCCCTGGTACTTTCCATGAGGCTCCCACACGTGTGTAATAAATACCACTGAAAGAGAGGAAGAAGTGTCTTGTCTTCATTTAAGGTAAAATGTTAAATGCAACAGTTGGTGCTGTTTACTCGGATCTGAATTGACAACAGCTGCGGCAGTTGGGGATTGAATGAAATACTGCTAGTGAAAGGACCCATGACATAATTTTCTGTTCTGGCAGTGTTTCTTTCATTTCCTGTACTTGTCTGCTTTAAAAATTTGGCATTGATAATTTTATAGAAATGTAATAATTCCTCTCATTCAGTTGTTTTGAGGTAAGTGGCATGCATTTTTTTCCTGCTATTGATTGTGCAGTATGAGAGTGGGTTAAAATGAAAAACTGGCAACATAAGAGTGAAAGGAGATACGAGAGTGGGCAAAATGACATTTGTAAAATGTCACAGCTACATCTGTAAAATACAGAATAGCTTATTGTGTGAAAATGGGAGCGAGTGTGGGAACCATAAAAGAACCAGAAAGAGGTACACCAGCTGGTTATATGTATTTTCGTGTGTCCCGGGACAGTTGTATGTTTATAAGTCAGTGGGTCGTCCTCACTGAGGGTGATGGTAAACTTGCCTTTCCAGAAAATGGTAGGTTTAATAAAAATATTCTGCTTAATCTCCAAGGAAAGTTAAGAAAAAAAGGGAGAAGAATACCAGGGTTGTGCTGGGCAGCATTTAATGATTGGATGACAGAGGCGAAAGAAAGAGAAAAGGATTCGGTTATTAGCAGTCTAAAAGATAATCAGCAGAAATTAAAAGAGCAGTTGAGGGAATTACAACAAACTGCTAGTAATTTAGATGTAGTAAACAGTAAATGCTTGAAGGACTCACCATTTAAGGGGCTTTATCCTGTAAAGGAATTAGCTAAATTGCAGATAACTGAATCGTCAGAAGACAATACTGCCTGGCTCCCCCCACCACCGACGGCACCACCGATTGCATCCCTGCCGTATCAGCCCCCCCTTGCTCAACAAGGAGCGGAAACACAGCAGCCAAATTCCACCACTGAAGTTTCCACCCCTAGAAAGAGAGAACAAGCTTCGGACAGTCAGTATAGTGAATCTGATCCAGAAACGAGCGATAGACAAAAGGGACCAAGAACTCGTAGCAAGACTCATAACGAAACAAAAGCTATAATGTATTTTAGAGCTAAACCCTATTATAAAGGAAAAGGAAAGCGACGTTTACACCAACGAAGGCATTTTGGCCAGTTCCCCGCTATAAACTGACAGTGGGGATGGGTATTTTGGGCCAGATAAATTTAATCCAGATTCAGGATTGGAGTTGTCAGACGACGACAGATTGTTACCTTTGAGGGAGGGACCTAACCCAGCCCATGCTAGAAGTGCACAGGAACCACCGACCATTGTAGTACATAGGGCATAGTCGGCGGTTGATTTTCAAGCCATTACCAAATCGTTACTGCCTATTCGTACTAATCCAGCTAACTACCAGCATCTGCTGGTGGGACATATTTGTTTACAAAATCCTACAATAGAAGAAGTCAGGGCAGTTCTTCAGTACGCCATACCGACTGATCTGATGAAACGGATTTGGAACCATGCTAATGTCCCTACTCTGATTCCAAAACATGATGCCCAAGCAGATAATGGGTTTGAAGTGGTCAGACAGCAAATAGTAGATGCTATTACAGTAATAGTTCCACCCACACCCAACTGGTCCAAAATCAAGTCAGTTCTTCAAAAAGAAGGCAAACCTATGGGCAAGAATTTAAATTGTCTCACTGAAGCCTTTGAGGCTTATTCCGGTTACACAGAACCCACTGAAGGGCTGTCATGATTGTCGGCTGCTTTCGTAGTTGGGTTATGCCCACAAGTACGGGATAAGCTAAAGGAAGTATGTTTAAACTAGCCTAGTCTTGGATTGTATGAATTAGTTACATAAGTGCAATACCTCTCCGACCACGTAGCACAGGAAAAAAAGGATTTACAGGAAAAACTGGTTAAAGCACAGATCCAGATGTTTACTGCCTTCGGGCAGTGTGGACGGGGAGGACGAGGACGGGAAAGAGGGAAAGGTGGATGCCAAGGGGCTGGAAACCAAAATAGACAAAACTGGCAGGAAAATCAATCAGCCCCACCCCAAAGCTATAATAATCTGACGGAGTGTTTCAATTGTAGCCAAGTAGGCCATTGGAGAAATGAATGTCCGTATCTGGCTGAGCAACCTACCCCACCCACTGATACGTCACCTCAGTGGAATTCTAATTGGACTCCATCCAATTGGCAGCCATCACAATGAAGGTTCCCTGAACAAAGTCAACGGCAGTTGTGCCCTTTCATCCCTGTGGATCAAGATGAACCACATGTTATGTTACTTGTCAAAAATAAACCGTACCCATTTTTGATTGACACTGGAGCAACCAAATCCATGTTAGCTGGTGAGGCAGCAATAAATGTCCCGCTCTCCAATAACATAAATAGAGGGGTAGGTGTCTCTGGTGTTCCTATTGAATATTCTGAAACTGTCCCAGTCCCAGTAACTTTGGGACCTTTACAAGACCATCATGCATTTTTAGTAGGACCCTAAGCACCTTTCAATTTATTGGGAAAAGATTTGCTCTGTAAGATGGGAGTAACCATCTTCTGCACTGCTGAAGGAGTATATTTACAAGTACCTACAGATAAACAAGATAGTATTTTGGCTACTTTAGATGAAACTGTCACTCTGCAAACAATGTGTATGCAGTCTGACCTTGATAAAAATAAGCATCTAAATTCATTACCCTCTCATATATGGACCACTCATGATAATGATGTTGGGTTTCTGATTTCAGCCACTCCTGTAAAAATAACCTTAAAACCCGAAGCAAAGTTACCTCAGGTACCACAGTACTCTTTGATGGTAGAGACTACACCTGGATTTTCCCCTGTCATTTCTGCCTTGGTACAACAAGGAATTATAGTACCTACAACAAGTCCATGTAATATTTCAATTCTACTGGTAAAGAAACCTGGTAAACAAGCTTACAGATTTGTGCAAGACTTGCGAGAAGTCAATAAAGCTGTCTTGCCTGTTTTTCCAATCGTACCAAACCCAGCTATGATTTTAAGCTGCATTCCACCTACAGCATGTTGTTTTATGGTTATAGATATCTCATCACCTTTCTTCTCTATCCCAGTACATTCAGATAGTCAGTATTTGTTTGCATTCACTTATAGGAGCCAACAGTATACTTGGACCCGTTTACCCCAAGGATATGTAGAATCTCCAACCCTATTCTTTAGAGAGATGCACAGACAACTGCAGGATTTACAGTTACCACCATGTTCAGTATTGGTCCAATATGTAGACGATATTCTTACAGCTTCACAAAATACCAAGTCTTGTATAGAGGACTCACTTCTAGTTTTAAAGTTTTTAGCTGAATGAGGTTTTAAGGTAAATAAATCTAAACTGCAGTTCTGTCAAGAAAAAGGTACAATACCTGGGACACATCATTTCTATGGGTTCATGTCAAAGACTTCCAAGTAGAATTACCTCCATTCAGACTACCCCCCACCCTGTAACTCAGAGTCAACTCAGGGGATTCCTCGGCCTAGCAGGTTATTGTAGGCAGTGGGTGCCCAATTTTTCAGAAATTTCAGCCCCTCTGTTACAGCTTCTAAAAAGGAGGTCACAGACCCTCTGCCTTGGTCTCCTGAACATTAAAACAACTTTCAGGCTATTAAAATAGCACTGATAAACCCACCTGCCCTGGGGCTCCCAGATTATTCTAAACCCTTTGTTTTCTTCTGTTGTGAAAGACATAAAACTGCCCTGGGCCTGCTGGCGCAAGCGCACACGGGAGGCTATCGACCTGTAGCATATTACAGCACTCAGACCCTGTTGCTTCTGGCTATCCACCTTGTTTACGAGCAGTGGCAGCCGCTGCTGTTTTGATTGATATGGCAGCACCATTGACTTTAGGATATGACTATACTAGCAGAACCTCATGCGGTGCAAGCTTTACTTCTAAAAACAAAAACACAGTATCTTTCTAATGCTCGCCTCACTAAATATGAGTTAAGTTTATTAAGTAATCCCACTGTTCAAATTACACTTTGCCCACCACTAAACCCTGCTTCATTGATTCCAACTAGTGACAAGGGTGAACCACATGACTGTGTGCTCGTAGTTAACACCGTTCTTTCTCTTAGGTTAGATTTGCAAGATGTTCCTTTGCCTAATCCTGATATAGTTTTGTTTGTAGACAGGTCCTGTTTACAAAATAATCTTGGCGAACTCCAGGCTGCATGGTCAGTCTGCTCGTCATCTGCAGTTTTACAAACTGGACAATTACCACCTGGCACTTCCGCACAAACTGCGGAATTAGTGGCACTTTCGCATGCATGTAAAATGGCCAAAGACAGATCTGTTACTATTTATATTGATTCACGTTATGCCCATGGTGTTGTTCATGATTTTGGTACCCTGTGGAAGGAAAGGGGGTTTCTACCATACTCTGGGGCACCAATTAAAAATTACCTGTATATTAATCATCTCTTACAGGATTTATTATTACCTTCCAAAATTGCTGCTGTCAAGTGTGCAGCTCACCAGTCTAATGACTCCCTAGTAGCTAAGGGAAATAATTTGGCTGACTGAGCTGCCAAGCAGGCTGCTCTTTCACATACTGTTCAGGGACAATTTCTGCAGCCTATCTTACAAATGGTTACTTTTGGCACTACTGTTTTGAAAGCTTTACAAAGTGAAGCATCAGAATCAGAAAGAAAAACATGGCTGGCCCACACTTGTTTCCAATACTCTGATTCAGTTTGGCAGCATCCTGATGGCAGATTAATTTGCCCTATATCTATGTTAAATTCTCTTATAAAAGCATATAATTTGCCAGCTCATGTAGGGGTACAAGCATTAATCAAACAAATCCAGAAGGATTGGTTTGCCCCAGGACTTTCTACTTCTGTGCAACATTTTTTTGAGCATGTGCTCCATTTGTTTACAGCATAACATTTCAAAGGGCACTCTGGCTCCCGCTCAACTGGTGCCAAAACTAATGGGACCATTTTGTGCTTTACAGTGGGACTTTATTGAACTCCCATCTTGTACTCATTTTAAATATGTTTTGACTATTGTTGATATTTTTCGGGGTGGTTAGAAGCCTACCTGTGTGCTAAAAATGATGCTCTTTCATTTGCAAAAAAATTGTGTTATGAATTGATACCTCGTTTTAGTGTTCCTTGTCAGATATACTCTGACCGTGGAACACATTTTACTGCTAAGTTAGTTGAATCATTGTGTACCATGCTAGGCATTACTTTGAAATTTCATTGTCCGTATAGACCACAGGCATCAGACATTAGTGAACGCATGAATCAGACCTTCAAAACTAGACTTGCTAAAGTCACTTCAGAAACAGTCTTAACTTGGGTGCAAGCCTTACCACTAGCCTTACTTTCTATGCGAGCACAACCGCATCCTACTAAGGGTCTTTCTCCACATGAAATTCTCATGGGTCGCCCTCTGCTTATGCCCATGACACCACCACCACCACCCTTTTCTGAATATGATGCATTTGGTAATGATATTCTTTTGTACTGCAAATCTCTTGTTTCCTTCCTACAGTTTCATCACTGACAAGTAGCAGCTGCTCAACATCTTCCAGATCCTTTTCTGTCATCCGCACTACAACATGGTGATTGGGCTTACGTTAAGTCTTTCTTTAGAAAAAAAGCACTCCAGCCGCACTGGAAGGGGCCTTTTCTGGTTCTCCTGACAACGTCATCTGCTGTGCGACTGCAAGGATCTCCAACCTGAATCCACATCTCACACGTCAAAAAAGTTGTGCCATCTGAAGACCAACAGCCTTTACCTTTTTCAATTCCAGATTCTCCTCCCATTGCTACTCGTACTCGAAGTAGAACTGTTCCAGTACCTGATGATGCCTAACATTTACCCTTTTGAAAAACTCCAAACTCCTGACACTACCAGACTCAACAACCATTTCCACAAAAAATATTGGACAGCCATTTTGGTGGTCATTCTTGTTGTACTGTTATTTTTAATGTGGCCATTTTTATTTCCTGCTCCATCGACGCATCACGCCAAGCGAGCTATTTGGCATCCACCTTTCAACACCTACCAAGCTATCAAATTTGCCTATGCATCATCCCTCAATGTCTCTGACTGTTGGATCTGTACTGCTTTACCTACTGTTCATGGGAGATTGATGCTAAGTACAGTCCCTTTAGGGGCTAATGAAACCTGGAAGAATCTGATCTATGACACTTCAAATGTCACTTCAAAAGACAGGATAGCATTACATCTGTTTAACTGTCGAAATGGAACTGTGTGTTTTCAGAAATTTGGTAAAGTCAAGGTAGGATGGAGTTTTTGTAATGTGACAGTTCCCTATAGGTATAATATTAACTCCTCCTACTGTAACACAACCTACGATTCATTTTGTGAACTGGTGCATAAAACATACGAAGAGGTAAGAAATAATTCCGTCCTATACCAACAGCTGGGATTGATCGATAAGAAGGTGTTTCATTCTGAATAAGGTTATATAAATAGTAATATCACCACTTGTTGTGTCTTTCGGCTTTTGGGGTCGCCAAATCAGAACTCCGGTCCGCTAATGATTGGCAGTAGATTTTTACGTGCCTAGTTGCCGGCCCTGACGCACAACCTTCAACGAAGGTATGTCCATTCACGCATGTCTCCACACAGAAGAACTCTAGCTGAGAATCGAACAGAACAACGTCTTACTGTGAGGCGACAATGCTACTGCAGCACCATCACTGCAGTCAAATAGTAATATCACCACTAAAGTGGAAAATTATTACTTTATGTGTGGTAGAAGAGCCTATAAATGGCTACCAGGAAACTGGTCTGGTAGCTGTTTCTTAGGTTATTTAGTCCCAGCCATCCGACACACACCTGCTTTACCTCGAGGAAAAATTTGGAATGTTCGCGAGGTTAAAAAGCCTGCCAATCCAGTAGGCCAAATTGACACTTCATGGATTTATCATCATGACTTAGCTCATGCTGGCCCCAAAGGACTATCTCATATGGACTTGGGTGATGACGTCATATTGCAGGCTGATATAATTCCAGCATACGGAGCAGTAAAATCAATCTGGGAACTGAGAAAACTGTCTAAATTGCTTGAAGATTTAAGCAATGCCACATTTTCTGCTTTAGAACTAGTGACTGATGAACTGACTGCTATGAGAGCTGTAGTTCTCCAAAATCGTATGGCTCTCAATTTCACCCTAGCGGCAAAAGGCGGAACTTGTGCTTTAATCCAGGAGAAGTGTTGTACGTTTATTCCTGACAATCATTGAAAGTCATCTTGAACTCATTGAGAGAGTCTCCAAACTCTCTAAGGCCAAGGAGGCCAATAACTCAACATGGGCATGATTAACCAACCTGTTTTCAGGTTGTGGAGGTGGACTATTGAAGTTAATTTTATTAATCACAGTATTAGCTCTTATTGCTTTTCTTGTGTTTTTAATCAAAGCATTGATTTTGAAATTAATGTCTTTTAAGACTACTATAAAGGTATCACAATTTTATATGCCTGCAGTTATGAATATGGATGATAAAATAAAAATGTGTGACAATGTTGAAGGAACCAGCCACATGGTTATGTTAGATTTAGGGCAAATGTATGATAGACTAAATGGTGATGCTTACACAGCATCAAATGGGGGATTGTAGAATATGAATGGCCAAAGTATGTGCTTAAGGAAATTGAGTATGTGACAATCTGTATGCATTGA
This sequence comes from Protopterus annectens, assembly GCF_019279795.1. NCBI lineage: Eukaryota > Metazoa > Chordata > Ceratodontiformes > Protopteridae > Protopterus > Protopterus annectens. The sequence continues at coordinate 395,405,831 of NC_056749.1, forward strand.
AATGAACTTTGTACTTCGAACTCTGAGTAAACTGTGAATAGTAGAAAAGTACTGAAAAACAGGAGCCTGCTTGAAAGCAGGAAATGTGCCTTATATGGAAGTGTATCCAATTTTCTTTTTCTGCTTAGGGATGTAGTAATGTGAACTGCTTCAAACCTACAGGTAAACCACTGATTGGTTAATTGTCTTTTGTACTAATTTAATTGGTCTAGTTTATATTTTTGTACTGTCAGCAGTATCACCAGCATATAAGCTTATGAATTCCTTTGTTCGGGGAGTCTCCCTGGTACTTTCCATGAGGCTCCCACACGTGTGTAATAAATACCACTGAAAGAGAGGAAGAGGTGTCTTGTCTTCATTTAAGGTAAAATGTTAAATGCAACAACTTTTATATTTTTATTACAACCATCAAAAACATCCTTACATAGCTCAGAAATAACAATGCATACTTCTCCTGTTTTGAATTAACAATTTGTGTGATCTTATGTTTGATATATAAATTAACAAAGCAATGTTACTTTCAAAATCCTTGTAAGCAGCAGTTGACTGCTGTAGTGTGTTTCTGCTTTAAGAAGGAATCATTCTGATATACTTATTTTAAATACTTTCTGCATGAGGTAATGCTTACAGCCAACTAAATGTTGGTTTAACTGACACTTTTCTGCCTTATCCATAATTCTCAATACATCATTAAGATGTGTACTATCCCTATGATAAATAAATTTACTGAATTTCATTCAATTTATTTCTTCTACATCACATTTTTGTTGCTTACTCCAACATCTTGATTTTTTTCTGTGTATACCTTAGTTTGCGTTTAATGTTGTATCTCTGAAAAAAAAAAGAGCAAGCATAGAATTTGTCTAGTTCCAACCTCACCATGACTGTTGAGGAAAAAATAAAAAACAAAGAAATTAGTGATATTAAAACTTTGTTGATGAGCTCAGTCACAATAATTTCCAAAAACCATGAAACCCAGGTAATGTTTCAAAGCAACAAGCCTTTATTTGTCACAGACAAGTGATCCTCATTAACAAAAAATCAGAAATAATATTTGAAACTAGACATATTCTATGCTTGTTCCATTCTTTTAGAGATACAACATTAAACACAAACTAAGATATAGATAGAAAAAAATCAAGGTGTTGAAGGAAGCAATGAAAATGTGATGCAGAAAAAATAAATTGAATGAAATTCGGTAAATTTCTTTATCATAGGCTTGGTAGTTCACAAAAAACACATTAAGTCAAGAAGATGAATCAAATAACACATGCATTTTTCCATGGTCCTAATTTTTTTCAGGGAGCACATGGTTTGAAAACAGTCCAGAGAACAAGGTACATATACTTAATCTGCTAGTGTTGCATTTTCAGTGAAGGTGACCTTCAAAGCATTTTCAATGAATGTGAGCATCAAGGGATAAGAAGTTCACTGCTGTTCAAGCTACATCTGTTTTCAATGTGCAACTGTTTTGTTTAGCAAATGGCCATCAGTGTTTGTGTTGTAAAATTTGAAATCAGTCTTAATAACGCAACAGGTAGTAAACTCACCTTTGGTGCAGAACACTGTGGGTTATACTCCCACACCATGTAGACAGACTGCTGATATTGCAGTGCAGTATAAGGGGGTGCTTTACTCCTGAGTGTGCTGTCCTTAACTAAGATGGTAAACAGACACCTCATCTGCCTTATCTTGGTAGTAGATGCTGTGAGATCTTTTATATCCCCCAGAGCTACTTCAAAGACTAGGGGTCCTTTATTAAATATATTATCTACAATAGTTACATTAGCTACATACTATACACTATTTACAATTATTTACAATCATTTTTCGTTATTTACATGGCTTTATGAAATGTCCGTTTCTCTTCATATGCATTCATTTTATGACCCCACCTGTTTTCCCATAAACAAAATCATATTTTATCAGAATTTCTACCAATATCCTTTTCCCATTACACTTAATCTCATTCAGTAATTCATTCCATATTGTCCATATAACATCCTGCTTTTAAATTTCTTTACTTCTTCCCTTCCTTTATCTTTATAATATCCAAATTCCAACATGTCCATATTTATATATTCCACTTTTGTAATGCCTTGCAAAATATTTTCACATATCTTTTTCCATACTTTCTTTACCCTTTTACATTCTATAAAAATAATGTTCTGCTGTTTCAGCTTCTCTACAGTGATTACATACTCTTTCTTCTATTCTTTTATGCAGCATATTCACTTTTACTAGCAATTTCTTATTGAAAATCTCTGTAAAAAATCTCTGCATTCTACATATTTTATACCATTCTATTCTAACTTTTATCACTTTGATTTTTTCTTCATCAGATTTCCCATGGATAAATGCAGTACAATTTATTCATTATATTTAATACCATAATTTTACTGCGGTGGTGGTGCTGCGGTAGCATTGTCGCCTCACAGTAAGACGCTGTCCGGTTCGATTCTCAGCTAGAGCGTCTTCTGTGTGGAGTCATGCGTGAATGTAACGTACCTTCGTTGAAGGTTGTGCATCAGAGCTGGCATCTCAGCATTAAAAATCTACTGCCAATCATTAGCGGACCGGAGTTTCGCTGTGGCGACCCCTAACCAAGAAAAGCCAAAAGACACAACAACAACAACATTTAATACCATAGTTTCCAATTTGTTTCTATATCCTTTAGCTTTACTTATCACAATATTATTTTATATTGATACTCTTTCATTTCCCCAGTCATTCCTTCTTTCTCTTTTACATTTACTCAACATACACCATATTTTTATATATATATTTTTTCATTATTACACTTATTTATGGTCCATTTCCTCTTTTATTTCAATGCTTTATATAAATTTATTGATGCAGCATAAACCACTGAGTTCATTAAACCCAACCCACCTTCTTGTTCTTATTCTTTAGCATATAATATTTTTCTTTTTACTGGATTCAGTCTTGATCCCCATATGAATGAAAACACAGTTGTTGTGATTTCTTTTTCATACTTTGTCAGAATCATAAACACATTTGCTAAGTATGCATTTTCCCTAATAACACAACAGTTTACTAAATACACCTTCTTTTTTTATGATAATGTATGTCTTCCAAAATTAACTTATATTTCTTAATTTGGTTATTATATCTTCCCATTGTTGTTTGCTTACCATTTCATTTCCAGATGTTATACCTAACAATTTTATTTCCTTCCTGTTAAACCGATTATTCCTAATCCTTTACTCTTATCAGTATTTATACTCATACCTATGGCATACAGGTACTCATTTAGATGCTTAATTGTTTCCTTCATCCATTGTTTATTCTATGTCACTACTATTATATCATCTGCAGATGAAAGCATTACTGGTACTCTAATTCCCTCTTTTGTCTTGTATTCTACTATTTTTTCCAAAACATTTTTCAAAAAAAAAAAAAATGGTGGCACTCTGTATAGCACTGGCTACTTCGGCTCAGCAAGGAAATGTGCAACGTTTGTCCTATTCGATATCTAAATTAAGAAAAAAAGGAAATCAGGAAAGATTGCTAACATTAAGCTAATTTATAGTAGTGAGACTATTCTGGAAATTTGATCCTCAGCATTGCTGTGTAACAGATTTGATGAGCTGCTGTCTGTGGGGCCTGTGAGGTCTACAGCACTTCTCGAGTTACAAGACCTGGGAATCTTACTCAAACATGGAACAAAATACCTGGTATGTACTGAATCAACATTATCGGATCATGGTAAGTGAAGGAAACACAATAGGTGTTAGATAACATGCAAAAGAGGATCTAGGGCTGGAATCACTGCAAGGTTAAAAGCAGATCCCTACAGGCCTGCACCCCCATCCATTCTTCTGGCAAATGTTCGATCATTGGAAAGCAACATGGACTATATAAGGCTGGAATTATCTACTCAGAACAAGGTGAAGAAATGATGTGTGCTTATCTTTACTGAAACTTGACTAAATTCTAACATTAATGACAATGCAGTCCATGTGGAGGGGCTATCACTTTTTAGAGCAGACAGAATACATTCCCTCAGTGGTAAGTCCAGAGGTGGAGGGGTCTGCATATACATCAGTAACAACTGGTGTACCATTTGTGAGATAGTATCCTCGCACTGCTCAGATAATCTAGAGTTTTTGTCACTGAAATGCAGACCCTTTTATTTACCCAGGGAATTTAACAGCATCTACATAACAGGTGTCTACAGTCCTCCCAGTGCTAATCCAAATGAGGCAATGACCACATTATGCCAAGCTATAAATGAACTACAAAACAGGAATCCTGACTGTGTTCATACAGTGGCAGGTGACTTTAATCAGGCTGACTTGAAAACAGTTCTGCCTCACTATTTCCAATATGTGGACTTTGCAACAAGGGGTGAGAACACACTGGACAAGGTATACAGCAATGTTAAGCTGGCATTTAAGGCAGTGCCTCACCCACACCTGGGAAACTCTGACAACCTCACCATATTCAGGAGTGGCTTAGGTGAACTGGTGCCCTAGGCAAAAGGCTCCTTGGTGACCCCCCACCACACCACCCAGTGCCCCCATCCTGGTCTACTAACACCAAATAACTGGAAAAGTGACGCTACTAGAGCAGCGCCCTAGGTGGCCACCTAGTTGGCCTATGCCTAAGGCCGGCTATGACCATACTGTTACTACTAGCATATAAACCACTGCTAACTAGAGGGAGACCAACATTTAAACTACTAAGATTATGGCCAGGTGGTGCAGTCTCAGCACTCCAGGACTGTTTTGAAAGCATAGACTGGAGCATATTCAAGGAGGCGTCTACTGAGAACCAGTGTATCAACCTGGAGGAGAACACTGAGGCAGTGATGGGCTACATCTCAAAATGTGTGGATGATGTGACAGTCACCAAAACCATCATCACACAAGCCAACCAGAAACCCTGGTTGATGAGAGAGGTGTACAAACTACTAAAAGCAAGGAATACAGCCTTCAGGTCTAGAGACAGGGAAACCCTCAAAACAGCCAGAGCAAATCTGAACAAGGGAGTGAGGGAAGCAAAATGCACCTACGGCAGAAAGATCCTGAGCTACTTCTCTGAACAAAAAGACCCCAGGTGCCTATGACAGGGTATCCAGTCCATAACTGACTACAGACCCCTATCTTTGCAATGTGAGGACAACAAGGAATTCCTAAATAAGCTAAATGTCTACTTCAGCAGATTTGAGGAAGGGAACAGAATAACAGCAAAGAAAATCCCCATCAGCCATAATGAGAAGATGCTCACCCTCAACCCACTTGATGTCCAGTGGGGACTGCTCAGAGTTAACCCGAGAAACGCAGCTGGGCCTGACAATATCCTAGGGCGTGTGCTCAGGGGCTGCGCAGTGCAACTAACATATGTCCTCATGGATATCTTCAATAACTCTCTGAGTCTGCAAATAGTTCTGAAATGCTTCAAGGATACAACAATCATTCCATTACCAAAGAAGTCTCCACCATCTTGACTAAATGACTACTGCCCTGTACCACTCACCTCCACAGTGATGAAGTGTTTTGAAAGGCTGGTCAAGGACACCATAGCATCTGGGCTGCCTGCTGATCTTGACCTTCTGCAGTTTGCTTACAGAGCAAACCACTCTATGGCAGATGACATCTCTCTAGCACTCCATCTATTGCTGGAATGCCTTGAGAATAAAAATACCTCCATGAAGGTACTATTCATTGACTTCTGCTTTTAACATGGTCATCCCTCTTCATCTGGTAATGAAGCTACTCCAACAAGGCGTCACCACACCACTTTGTAACTGGATTCTTGACTTTCTCACACAGACCTCAGAAAGTGTGTGTAGGAAATAACTCCACAGCATCACTCTTAACACTGTAGTTCCACAAGGATGTGTACTAAGTCCCTTGCTGTTCACCCTGTTAACACTATTGTACAGCCAGGTACAATACAAATCACATCATCAAGTTTGCTGATGACACAACGGTGCTGGGCCTCATCAGTAATGACCATGAAACAGCGTATAGAGATGACGTGGAACAACTGATTACTTGGTGTAGAAATAACAACTTAGCACTAAATGTGAACAAGACAAAAGAGATAATTGTGGACTAAAGGAAAAATCACAAGGAACATTCTCCCCTCGCCATCAATGGGGAAACAGTTGAAAGAGTGAGAAGCACAAAGTTTCTGGGAGTGCACATCGATGAGGACTTGTCTTGGAACACAAATACAATTGCCAGAGGCTGCACTTTTTAAGAAGGCTGAGGAGAGTGAATCTCCCATCAACAGTTCTCACTACCTTCTACAGAAGTACGACAGAAAGCATCCTGATGAACAACCTCATAGTATGGTATGAAAGCTGCAATACCTCTGAGCGCAAATCCCTCCAGACAGTGGTGAAGACAGCTGAGATGATCACTAAGACCACCTTACCACCTGTCCACAACTTGTACTTATCCAGATGTCTCAGCAGGGCCAGAAGAATAATTAGAGACTGCACTCACCCTGCTTACAGACTGTTCCTGCATCTATCATCTGGAAAGTGCTTCCAAAGCATACGTTGCAGAACTACGAGATTCAGGAACAGCTTCTTCCCTAACATCATCAGGCTGCTGAACTCTAATAACCACTACACCGCTTGATGCCCAACTGTGTCAGTAGAATCTGTCTCAAATTGTGCAAGAACTTGGTTATCACTTAATACTTAGTGCAATATTCACCATGACTGTAACTTATAGGCCATCTCTGGCAGTAGCAATGCAGTAAAATATCTGTTCTTACAGTGCAATACATGCAATCATAAATTAACCATAGTGCAATACTCTAATGTTCACAGGGTAATACTCAAATTTCTCTTTCTGTGCAAGGATTAATGCAATGTCTTAACCAGGTACCTGTGCAATGCTAAAGTCTCATGCATGTAAATGTTCTGTTTGAAAAGTGTTAAAATGTGTTCTAATTATGCGAAATATTAGTCTGTCTACCTGCATGTCTGTGATGTAATATCGAGGCGTTACATGTGTAAATGTCTGTGAAAATAGTCTATATGTTGTCTGCACATTGAGTCTGGAGACACAGAATTTCATTCAGTTTTTGCACTTGTGTGATTTCTGAATGACAATAAATTTTACTTTGATTTTTAGTACGATATTCACTTTACTAACAAGTGCATTCATAACTAATGCAAATAAAATGCTACTCACTGGACAACCTTATCTTGTACCACTTTTCGTACCTATTTCTTGAGCCACCCATTCACTAATGTTTTTATTTTATTCTTTTCATACACCATGTAAAAAATCTTTTGTATCTTCTAACTTATATTGCATTCTTTCATTATATCCCATAAAATTTCATTTTGTATCTTATCAAATCCTTTACTAAAATCACTTGCCATCATTTTTACTTCTTCTTCTTTCGGCTTTTCCCAGTTAGGGGTCACCATAGCTTTTCACCTGTCTGCTCATGATTGGCAGTGAAGTTTTACAGTGTGAAGTTGCCAGCCCAGCACCCAACCTTCCACAGAAGACACACACATGCACACACTCACACCTAGGGCCAATTTAGAGTGCCCAATCCACCTACAGCATGTCTTTGGGATGTGGGAGGAAACTGGAGTACCCGGAGGAAACCCACACAACCACAGGGAGGACATGCAGACTCCGCACAGAAGGCACCCCAGCCGAGGATCGAACCGGAGAACCTCTTGCTGTGAGGCGGCAACGCTAACCGCTGCACCACAGTGGCCGCCCATCATTTTTACTTCCATTTTCTTATTCATAATATCATTCACAATTTCTATTACTATCATTAATAATTCTTGACTTCCTTTTCCCTTTCTACCAAATATTGTGTCTTCTGATATTTTAGAAACCAAAAAAACAGGTAGTAGGTATGCAGTTGGCAGCAAACGTTTATTTAAGCGCTTTTCGTCAGCTCTACAAAGTTGACTTCATCAGAATACGTTCAATGTCCATAAAACCATATATATATATATATATATATATATATATATATATATATATATATATATATATATATATATATATAGTAACATTCACTCAATTGGCACAACATCAATTAAAGCAACAGCCCCTATAAAAACATCTCAATTTTAAAGTGTTGAAAAAAAGGTTGAGAGGTATGTACAAGTAATTTTAACAGCAAATTAACATAGTATAGTCCTAAAAAATACTATTTACTCGTCCAAACAACTAAGACTACTAAAAAACTTAAATAAACCAAAGTTTGAAAAATTTTCTGAAAATTATATTTAAATTTAAAAAATGTTTGAAAAAATTCCCCTAATAAGAATCTACTTACAAAATGTGCGTACTAAATATATGTAAATAAATCATGTATATACGTACACTCTTTAGCTTCTTAGGGACCTATACTTGGTCACCTCTTCAGACTGTTTAATTTCAACACACTACTGATTGAACAAGAGTCATTTAGTCCAGGGTGACTATAAGCATTTAATTTCACTTGCCATTTTAACTCAAGTTCATCAAGTTTGAGGTTTCTTGAACCTCCCCTTGGATCAATTTTGACTTGATCAATAACCATAAACTTAAAGCTATGGTTTAAATAGCACGCTGTGTGTTTAGCAAGGGCATTTTCAAGTTTGCCCTTTTTAATAGCATAAAAGTGTTCGTACATCCTGTCCCGTAGCCTTCTCTCAGTTTTACCTACGTAAAATGCTGGACAGGATGTACATCTAGCTAAGTATGTGACAAATGTTGAATTACAGTCAAATTTACTCTTCAATTTATATGTTGTTCCATTTACCTGGAATTTATTAATTTCAACCACAAATTTGCAATAGTTGCAATTCAAACATTTGTGCATACCAGAGTGCTTCACTACAAGTGCGTCATGCTTTTCTAATAGGGATTTAAGGTTCTTCCCTTTCCTGTAAGTCACTCTGGGTCCTTCACCTATTTTCTGGTGAATCTCAGGATATAATTTAAAGAGGTCCCAGTTTTTCCTCAAGATAGATACACAGTGGTTACTATATGTGCTAAAAGTAGTTATGAAATTTACAGAGAAGTTGTTCTCAGGCTGCCCGATTCTAGTAGGCACATCCTTATTAGCATTACCACAGCTATTCACCTCTAGACCCATACCCAACTCTATAGTAGATACCATAGATTTAACGCTCAAAAGAGGGGAATATACTCTGTTACATCTTTTTTCTGTAACCTCCTGGATGAGTGAATCAAGTAGTGGTTCAGGGTACCCTCTGTGGAGGAACATGTTCTTAATAACAGTACATTCAGTGAAAAAAACTTCATCCAAGCTTACCATCCTAGAAGCTCTCACCAGCTGTCCCTTGACAACAAATTTCTTCTGGTGGAAAGGGTGACAGCTGGTGTAATGAAGAAAGGTGTTAGAGTATGTAGTTTTCCTAAATATATTAGCTGTGAATGCATGCAGGTTGTAATTTTTACTTAAACAAATGTCCAAGTAAGCCGTAGTATCACAGTTAAATGAAGATGTAAACTGAAGAAACTCAGTGGTGTTGTTAAAGTAGTCAATAACTAACTGACTCTCGTTCTCGTTACCTTTAAACAGGATGAAAATATCATCCAAAAATCTAGTATAGAAAACGAAGGTATCCGAAAACCTATTACCACTGAAAACATACTCAGATTCCCAGTAGGCCATTACCAGGTTAGCTATACTACCTCCACAGGGGGAGCCCATAGCGACCCCCACTTTTCACAAAAAGAAGTAATTTAGGAACATAAAATAGTTGTTAGATAATACTAAGTCTATGAGGACCGACACCAAGTCGATTTCATTAATGGGTGCATTATATTTCTTAAGCATCAAACACCCATTCCAAAGTTATATCGTGGGGTATACTAGTATACAAGTCTTTCACGTCAACAGTGAGAAAATTATAATTCTTATCAAACTTCAAAGTACCAATATTTTCCAAAATTGACCACGAGTCCTTACAAATTTGGGGCTCATTTGCAAGATATTTCTGCAAAATGGCATCTAGGACTTTCACACAGGAGTATGTGGGTGATCACCTACTGTCCACTAAAGGTCTCAATGGTGGATTTCCAATACTGTTGTGGATTTTGGGATACCAAAAATACAAGGGTATCTGGGATACAGTGTCTTCATATAGTTATAGGTCTTTTGGTCTATACATCCTTCAATAAATAAATCATCTGTGCAATTCCTAATGGTACTATAAGCTTTGTTTACTTCAGAACGTGAACTAGGGGCGTGTGCTTCAGCGTTAAGTAGCTCAATCATCCGGTGTTGGTAATCGAGTGTACTAAACACCACTAGGCCCCCACCTTTATCAGGTTTACAAAACCTAAGACCCTGTGTTGTAAAAAAATGTAACAAATCACTTTCGTCATCACTCAAATTAGTAGAAAGGTTCCTGACATACTTATATGTATTAGCAAGTCTGACATCTAATTCACAACATTTCTCAAATAAGTCGAGCACGGAATGTAAAGGGGGGTTATACATGCTTGACACATGGAACCTGTCGTTAGAATCACCATCAAATATATTTCCCATTAAGACATGGAAGTTTAACTTCCTCACAAAAGATTTAATGTCCAAAATAGTGTCCGCAATATTCCATGGTTTAGATGGAATAAATGTGAGGCCCTTAGATAATAAATCATCCACGTCAGTACTGAAATGAGTGTCACTATAATTGTACAGTTTATAATCGCCTGCTTTATTTGAAATAATCACAGGTGAACCGGCGCATACTTCCTCAACTTCAAGTGAACCTGGGTGGGATATAAAGTCATTATAACAATTTACATCCATGTCCAAAATAGGCAATTGCTGGTGTAAAGTCAAATTCAATGACACCCCAGCATCAGGATAAATTGTTACTTCTTGACGTTGCTGTATGTTCGTTTGTTTTTGTACTGGGGTTGTTGAAATTTTTTCTGCTTTTGTCTGGCCCCAGTATCGGGGCCTTGCTGAAAATTCTTGTCCCGCTGTGGTAAATAGTCTATGTGGGTGCTGTGTAGTCTATTACACCATGGAGTACCCCTCCCTCCTTGTCCGTGGGAATCAGAGGGACCAGCACGATGATTGTTATTATCAGGTTCAATTTCATCGATATTATCCCCAGTTTCTTGTAGACCAACATTCCGGTTTCCATTCAGTTGATAGAGTTTTCTGGGGTTAACTATTTTGTTACCCCAGACTTGTGTCGGTGGTGGAATAGGGTAGGAAGTACCTAAACTGTACGCCTTAATGTCTCTATCCAGTTTTTAAATTTTATTAGATTCAAGTTTGTGAATATGTTGATCTATAACCTCGACTCCTCAAACGCATATGTTGATCTATACTGTTAAAAATATGCTCATATTCGTATTTATATCTTCCAAACTCATAATGGGTTTGGATATTTTCATCCAGTTCAGTCACGTAACAAGATAGGTTTTCTATCCATGTGGTGTAATGTTTAATGATGATTTCGATAAGTTCGAACCCTTGACGGTCGAACAAGTTAATCAGGTCCATGTGGAAAGCAGAGCCACTCTCCAAACCCATAGAGTATGACACCTGTCTCAGGCCTTTAGGGATAACCTTCCTATTTAAGCACTCATGAAAATAAGATATCTCGAGTTGAAGTTTTTTGAGCTTTACAAGACATGAATCAAATAATTTAAATTTATTAATAATAGAGTTCTCATCAGAACCAGTAGTTGGTTCACCTGGAGTAGTTGTTGAATTATAACTGATCCCACTAGTTAAGCAGAATCCATTATTTAACCAAACAGTAAAGGAAGAACAATCGTTTTTACTTTTCACCGCCTGTGGTTCATCCCCTTTGGTATGACCTGGTTCACCCTGGTTGGAGTCTCTGTTATCGGCCCCATCTACAATAAATGTAGACTCCATTGTTTGCAGCTGGGACTGCATAGTTGAATTTAAGGTTCTCTGACGGTTATCCGTGGTCGTATTCATGTCGCCCCCATGGTTCCCATTAAGGGAATTCCCAGACGTCGACCTTAGGGTATTATTAGGACAACATACTGTTTGCATTAAACTGTCTGCGTTATTATTAACATTTGACGCAGTCCGGTTTGCTTCACCAATACATCCATGCTGATTATCAACAAAGGTAGCATTCGGTTGGTTATTCACATAAAACTTTTCACTGCTCAGTGTATCAGTCCGGGTGCTAGATGTTAAAGAAGCTCATTTCACAGTTTCATCGGTTTGCTGTCTTGCTGTCTCTGTAAGTGCCAAAAGAGATTGTCGCAAACTGCACTGATCCAAGTCGAGTTGATCCAATCTAGAATAAATGCGTTCGATATTTGAACACAACAAGTCCAAAGAGCTGCCCATGACCGGAGTATCCTCACCATCCAATAGGTCTCCAGCAGCAGATTTAAATTGAAGAACCCCAGGTGTATCCTGTGGGTTAAATTGGCTGCTACTGCTTCCTACACCCGTCGCCATAATAAACTAATAAAAAACAAAGGCTAAAACAACTAAGAAACCAAAAAAAACAGGTAGTAGGTATGCAGTCGGCAGCAAACGTTTATTTAAGCGCTTTTTGTACGTTCAATGTCCATAAAACCATATATATATATATATATATATATATATATATATATATATATATATATATATATATATATAGTAACATTCACTCAATTGGCACAACATCAATTAAAGCAACAGTCCCAATAAAAACATCTCAATTTTAAAGTGTTGAAAAAAAGGTTGAGAGGTATGTACAAGTAATTTTAACAGCAAATTAACATAGTATAGTCCTACAAAATACTATTTACTCATCCCAACAACTAAGACTACTAAAAAACTTAAATAAACCAAAGTTTGAAAATTTTTTCTGAAAATTATATTTAAATTTAAAAAATGTTTGAAAAAATTCCCCTAATAAGAATCTACTTACAAAATGTGCGTACTAAATATATATAAATAAATCATGTATATACGTACACTCTTTAGCTTCTTAGGGACCTATACTTGGTCACCTCTTCAGACTGTTTAATTTCAACACACTACTGATTGAACAAGAGTCATTTAGTCCAGGGTGACTATAAGCATTTAATTTCACTTGCCATTTTAACTCAAGTTCATCAAGTTTGAGGTTTCTTGGACCTCCCCTTGGATCAATTTTGACTTGATCAATAACCATAAACTTAAAGATATGGTTTAAATAGCATGCTGTGTGTTTAGCACGGGCATTTTCAAGTTTGCCCTTTTTAATAGCATAAAAGTGTTAGTACATCCTGTCCCATAGCCTTTTCTCAGTTTTACCTACATAAAATGCTGGACAGGATGTACATCTAGCTAAGTATGTGACAAATGTTGAATTACAGTCAAATTTACTCTTCAATTTATATGTTGTTCCATTTACCTGGAATTTATTAATTTCAACCACAAATTTGCAATAGTTGCAATTCAAACATTTGTGCATACCAGAATGCTTCACTACAAGTGTGTCATGCTTTTCTAATAGGGATTTAAGGTTCTTCCCTTTCCTGTAAGTCACTCTGGGTCCTTCTGATATTTTATGTAATTTATCTTCCAGTCTTTTTGTAATATTTTCATAAAAATCTTATAATCAATATTATTAAGTACCATTGGTCTCCAATTTCTTATATCTGCTTTATCTCCTTTATTCCATATAAATTTAATTACTCTGACACATATTTCTTTTTGCCCAAAACCTTCATTAAACACTTCATTTAGCACTTCCACAAAATACTTCTTTTACAACTCTGACATACGTTTATACATTTGATATTCTATCCTGTCTGGTCCTGTCACTGATTCTACATTCACTAGCCTAAATGTATTATTCAATTTTTCCATGGTAATTTCTTTTTCTACTTCTTCATTATTTTGATTTGTTACCCCCCCCCCACACACACACACACACACACAATTTTTGTTTCCTTTTTATCTTACCTTTTTAAAAGTCTTTTCTATATTTTCTTTTACTGCATCTATCATTAACTGTTAGGTTGTGATAATTTGTTCTTTCTCATTTTTTGTCATATTCTCCTTTTATTTTCTTTGACTATTCTACTCAAATATGGTGCTACTTCTTCCTTTTTCTCCTATAAAAATGCCTTTGTTTAAACAAATCTTCTTTTTTAATCTTCTCTTGACTCATCTCAAATATTTCTTTATTTCAAAATATTCTTTCTTATTTCTTTACTAAATCTGCAAATGGATTTACTTACTGCTTTATATTTATTCTTTCCCTCTTTTACTTTCATGCCTTGCCATTCCAAATAATATTTTTTTGCATTTATCTTTCAAACCTATCCACCATAAAGTCCAATTTTTGTAAAATGCTCTCATTTCCCACATGATCTTTCTACAGTTGTCTGATCAGATCTACCCCTTCCTCATCTAACTCTTCTTCATTTACTTTTTTAAATTCCTTTACCTTTTTTTTATATATTCATTTCTTTTTGTATCTTTATCTATATGGTCAAATGATCTAAAAATCCTGTACATTTTATCCCTTCTTTGATTATCATTAAACTTTCAGAAATTATCAAATAATCTCAGTTCTCAGATTTCTTTTTCTGTATGTCCACTGTTTGCTATCCCAAATACATTTTCCACTCCTAATTACCTCTAACATTGTTTACACATCCCCACTTTTTTTTTCTTTTTCTCAAATCACAATTGAAATCACCCACTAATATTAAATCCATATTCACACTTACATAATCCAAATTCTTGTTAAACACAACCTTTGTTTCTTTCATCACTTATGTACAAAATGTTATAATTCTATAAACATATGCTTTTCATCTCAAATCTATTATGGTTACTCTAGTCATTATTACCAATGTAATGTCCACATTTTTATTGAATTCTTACATAATATTCATATCCCAAAACATGTTTCTTTTCCTGTATTCCAGATGATTTCACCTCCCATAATTTTTCTGTTTGTAATCCCTCTTCTTCTGTTAATATTCTTATATCCTATAAAATACATATACATGCCCAGGGTTGCACACCATTCTAATATATCTATTCTATGTCTTACATTCTTTAGACTGTTCACATTTATTGATAATGCCCTCAAATCTTCACATATTTATTTTCTATTTTTTATTTTAATTCCCTTCTTTGTATCCTTTACCTTTTGTATTTTCTTTCTCCCCTATAAATTGTCTTTTCTTATTTTTTACCCTTTTCCAATGGACTTTTTTTCCTTTTACTACTCCAGTTCACATCTTCTCCTTCACTTATTTCCCTTTTCCTTCCTTTTTCCTTTCATCTATCTCAATATTCTCTACCCTTACATCTTGATTTTGCTCTTTTTCCTGCACTTGTTTATTTTTCCTCATATTCTACCTCTTGTTCAATCTCTACTTCTTTAATTACTTCCTACTTATTTTCCTTATAATCCAACCAGCCCCATTTTTCACATTTAAAACATTTATATTCACTTTTTTGCATCATGATATAATTTGCCACAAATAAAACATATCCTTTTATATAAATGGTCACTTTCCCCACAGAAGAAACATGTTTATGTTGCCTTCAGTATTTCACTGTGCCTTTCTTTGCATCTACATTTATCATACTTGGAATATGTATATTTTTCCTTTCCCATTTTTAACACAACACTAATTCTACCCCCCCCAGTCTATTAACCTTTATTATCATAAATTTTAGTAATGTCCCTTACTTCTTTACATACCGCCTTAAGGTATTCTTTAAGAGTTTCTTTTTTCACTTCAGTTTGAAACTGTGCATACGTTTTCTTTTATGATTCTCTATTAAATACTTAAAACACATATAAATTCAACGAGTTACAGTTTTTCTTTTTCTCATATTATCCCAAAAACCTTTCCATACATTGTCCAGATTGAAATATAATGTCACAAAATGTGTCTTTATTAATATGAATAAATGCTGTTCTCTCTTGTGGAGAAGTGCCCAGCGGTGTTATTATATTATTCTAGGTATCCTACCTATCTATTCTTTTTTCTTCTTTACTGCTAATTCTTACTAAGTACTTCTTTTTCCTGGATTCTGTCTTCTTTTCTTATCTTCTTTCTCCCTCTTTTACCCTCTCTGCATACAATTTTTTTTTTCCTTCACTACTTCTTCCACTTCTTCTTGTATTTTGTCCATTATATCTCCCCAGGAAACTTCTCAATTACATTTTGGTTTACTTTGCGCCAAAAGTTCCTGTAATAAAACATCCTACAACCCTCCTGACTGGAGGGTTTTTATAATACATCCATCCTGGCTTATACTTACTCCTTCAAACAGTATTGTTGGAAAACCTCCTTGGAGTCTTGTGAAGATTCGACCACCTTCCACTTCTCATCTCCATCAATATCCTCCTTTTTGCTTCTCACAAACTCCTTCCCTGAAAACTCAACTGCCTTCTCCTTCTTCATGCTGCTTACTGACTCTTCTTGAGAAGGTTGGACTGCCTTCTCACCATACAAAACATTCGACCACTCCAGTTCATTCATACTAGCCATTTCGCTTCTCTCTGAGGAGAACAAATCATTGCTACCTCTTCACACACACATCACATTATCATCCCTGCTTCTCCTGGCTGCCACTGTGCCCAGAATGAAACAGGAAATGTAACAACAAAAGGCTTTCCTGCTCAAAAAGAGTAGAAGTTCCCCAATGCCCTAGCCATATTTCCCTTAGTTCTATAAATATCACCTCTACTAACCTAATGGGTCTAACCTGGTCAACAGAGAATAAATCAATTAAAAGTTTTAAATTAAATCCAAATATCTGTCTTAATTTCAAAAGTAATGAAGAAAACGATATGCAAGCTGACAGTTTTGAACACTGTTTATGGTAATTATGCAGATGATACTACCTTAATCTGTGCTGCACAAAATATTCCCACACTCCATCAAACAACTCAGCATTCTCTGACATAGAAAAACTACCTTACCAAAGCCCAAGTTATCCTCAGTCCTACAAAAACACAGCTAATGATTATAACCAGTTCTAACAAAAACTCCAGTAGCAGTCAATTCACCATCTACTCTACAAACTCTACTACAACCACTCCAGTGGCACAGGCTAAGCTACTAGGAGTAATCATAGACTGCCACCTAAAATCTGGTAGTCAACTCAACTTAACTATAAAAAAAGTACATGCCAAACTGGGATCACTCTACCACATTAAACCATTTCTCACCAACAATACAAGCTCTACCATTGCTCACGCCCAACTTCTATCCACCCTACTCTATGCATCCCCCATTCTAACTAATCTCAATAAAACTGACCTAAGCAAAATGGAAATCTGCTACAACAGAATTGCGTGCTTTGCTGCAAACTTCCCAAATAGATCCCGTCACTGTACTGCTCTGCACCAGCTCCACTGGCTTGAACTGCCCAACCTACTAACTTATAATCAGCTCTGTCTCTGTCACTCTATCTATTACTTCCCCAGTAAGTGTCCTGCCCTAAAAAACCTAATACAACAGCACTCAGTCAGAAGGCCTCTTCGATCATCATGCAAACTATTACTAGAAGTAACCAACAGCAATAACAGCTTTGGAGACTCATTATATAGTAGCACAGTGGCTAAAAAAATGGCACACCCTCCCCATTAACATACAAAACACATCCTCTAAAGCCTCCTTTAAAATCCTCATCAGGTAACATCTGAAGCAAAGCTGGATGTGCTATAACTGCTCCAAAGGCTAGAACAATCAGACAAGGAATATACTACTATGCCCATCGTACTTACTAAATTCTCACTCTCACTCATATATACTGACCTCATCAAGATAAATAATTACTACTTTTAAACCAAAACATTAATTAGTACTACCACTGTTCTAATTACAAATATGAAACTATGTAATGATTTATATTACTAATGAGGGGTTATTTTCCTCTATAGTGCTGTTTTCATACTACTGCAGAAATAATCTAATGTACTATGTATTGTATCGTGCTTCAAACCACAACTGGATACCATGACATTTATTAATGAATGCTTTTTGATTCCCCTGTATCGTGCAGTCTTCATACCACTGTAATAAAATGTATATTGTAAATCTGTATGTATTGTGATGCTGTTTGAACATCTAAATGTATCTGTAATTGTCTTTTTGTGTGGAGCCTTTCTCCCCAGGCTTGTACTGAAAAAGGACCTTTGGTCCAGCCAGACACCCCCATTTAAAAAAATGTAAAATAAATAAATAAATTAGGGGGAGAGACATAAAATGGAACACCAGAATGATTGCTTGGGGGTTCTAGTGCATTACATTGTAAAGGGTCCCATTTGGCCATCATCAGGCTGTGGGGAAGACAGTTATGCTTAGGCTTCCCCAGATTACTGTTTTCAAATTAATCTGAAATTGCTACGGTTAGGTGAGTAAATGTCAGAATGGCAGCAAAAGATGCACTGCATATAAGAATAGTCACATTTCCCATTAATCATGTCAAGCTTTACAATTGGTACTTTCATATTTTGATGCAATTTTTAATATAAATAGCATGAAAAAGGAAAATAATTCCATTAGACTCAATTTTCCAAAACCACTGCCATGACATAAAAGATTTATTTTGTATGTAAAATGCCTTAACGTTATATGAAACAAAAGAAAAAATCATTTCATATTCTATGAAAGAGAATTTTTTATTTTGACAACCAAACTGGACAGAAAGAGTGGTGATATACAACCTACCTTACTGTTGTATAGAACTGTTACACATTTGTAGCCTGCTTACAATGATTTTTCCTTTCATGATGGTGAGCAGTAGGATTTTTGATGTACTTCTGGAAAAGACTGATGATTTCTTTGTGCCATGTTGAAGTGCTTTGTATGCAAAAACATGATTTCATAAACAAGTGAAATAGGGTTGCACCTTTTCAAATGGCCAAAGTGGGACAATTGTGGTACAAACATCAGATTTTGCAGGCCAAAACATACCCATGGCCAGTACAAGGACAGAACTTCACTTTTTTGCCTAAATAAAAGCTTATTCTTGTAGCATTTTAGTTGCTTATTCTGTTTCTTATAACATTTAGGT